>NC_081809.1:6859615-7160769 GCF_030704535.1 Vitis vinifera | reverse complement strand
TAATTTTTCCCTTAATATTGCTAACATAGATCTAATAAAAAAAATTGTAGAAAAGTTATATATCCATATTAGTAATATTAAGATAATTAGATCTATGTTTCATTTAAAAAAAAAAAAAGTTGTAGCAAAAATTTGCTCATACTTCCATTAAATAAAATGATTTTAGCAAGATTTAAGGTTTGTTTGTTCATGATTTTCGAAATTTATTTTTAAAAATTGTTTTTAAATTAAAGAACAAAAAACAATTTTGTAGTGTTTTATAGAAATAAAGGTGTTTGGCAAATTGTTTTTAAAAATAAAAAACAAAAAACTTGTTTGGATAAGTTGTTTTTAATTTTTTTTTTTTTGGTTTTGTGAAAACATTGCAAATTCAATTTTCAAAATATAAATTAAATTTAAGTCAAGTCTTATTAAAAATGAAAATAGTCTTGCAATTACAAATAAAATAAAAAATAAATAGTTTTTAGTAAAATATAAATAATAATATTATAATAAAATCATAAATTATTTTTTTTATAAAAAAAATATATATACTATTTTAGTATTTGTTAAAAACATAAGGATATTAACATCTTTGTAAATTTTGGATTAAAAATTATTATTAATAATTTTTAACAATATTGTATCTAAAATGAATAATAAATAATGTTTAACTTTTAACATGTAAATGAATCAAGTTTTTCATTTCATATACACATTTAGTATTGAATTATGAACATAATATTTTATAATGTTTTAATTTAACCTTCAATTAATTAGATCATTTGTTTGAATACAAAATCATTATTAAAAAATTTAAAATTCATTAAAGAATTTAAATTATTAATTATATCTTACTTAATTTATAATTTATTTACCTAAATTCAAAATATATATTCATATGTATAGGAGAAATAGTAAAGTTATAACTCATAATATATAAATTTTGATCTATTTTTTTTTTAATGATTACATCTATTTTTTGAGTTCTAATAATTTAAAAATTATTAAACTCATTAATGAATCCAACACAAGTCTTGCTTGAGTTTATTTGCCTAATATATATACATAGATATATATGTGCGTGTGTGTGTGTGAAACTAAGGTTTAGTTAATCTCGGTTTTGATAATAACAAAACAAGGTTTAGAACTAATGATTATATTTCAAGTGTGATTAGGCAAGATGATTTCCAAAGTGACAATTACAAAGACAAATCAAGCCAATGAGAAATCATGAAAAAGAAGACCACCTCAAAGAGAAGTATTTTTCAAGACCCAAGCTTTATAAGATCTTCTTGTAAGGTTGTTGGTGCACTAGGATTTTCATACATTACATTCTTTACTTATACACCAAAATCATCCAAGAGTTATTTTATTTTAAATATTTTAAAATTGGATGATTTCATGTTTTCAACTAAAACCTTGTGTCAAATGTTTTTCAAACTTGTTTAAAAGGTTTTAAGTTGAAAAAGTTGGTTATTGAACCAAAAACGACTCAACCGGTTCAATCGGATGAGGAACCGGCCGATCCCCAGCTCAACCGGTTTAGGAGTAGGTTGATTCTCAATTCAACCGATCAAGGGTGTGAATAGTAACCGGTCGACCGCCAGCTTAACTGGTCGAAGGTTGCAAAAAACTTTCAGAATGGTTGTTCAACCGGATGAGGAACCAGTCGACCCACACCTCAATTGGTCGAGGTCTAATAGTCACCTGCCAAGTATTAAATGCTAACGACTAGTCAATCGATCGACCCCCAGCTCGACCGGTTGAACCCCCAACGGTTAGTTTTGTTTTTTTCCTCTATAAAAAGACTATAAATCTTCATTATTAATGAACTTAACCTTTCCAAACCCTTCTTGAATATATTTAAGCCTTGGAAGAGTGTTTTTTAGTACACCATTATTCTAAAACTTGCATATCTTTAGTGCACCATTCAATCCTAGTTTACTTGTATCATTTGAGCCTAAAGTTTTATACTAAGAGTTTGTGAAATTATTTGTATATCTTTAAGAGGAAGAATCTAAGTGTGAGGTATCACTTAGGGATTCTTAAGTGAGAAGTATCACTTGAGGGGTTGTCCAAGAGTGGAGTATCTCTTGAAAAGTGTAAAGGGTGCTTGGAGCCAAAAGTTCAAGATGGTGGATTGAAACCATAATCCGATTGTATTACTTGAAGACTTGGTTTGGAAGCCTTGAATTAGTGGAACCTCAAGCTTGGGATTGAAGCTAGAGGAGAGTGGATGTAAGTCGGGTTGCGCCGAACCACTATAAAAATCTTGTGTTTGCAATCTCTCTTCTCTACTCCTTTACTTTATATGCAATTGTTTTTACATTATTTTATTATATACTTACATATATTTGTCTCTAACATTCACACAGTTTAAATTTGCAAAAAAAGAACCATCACCCTATTCATCCCCCTCTAGAGTGATTACCATAGGTTGCATTAGCCTAATTTTTCTAATAGTATGTATATACATGTATGTATGTATGTATGTATGTATATATATATAAAGAAGAAATTAACCTAGACATTTAAAATAAATTTTTGTTTATGATTTACTAATGTTATTGACTTTCTTGACTTTTTAGAATTAATTAAATTAGTTTTAGAATATCAAATTATTTTTGACAATTAATGACTTTCATGAATCAAGTACAATTTTATTTGAAATTTATTTGCTTAATGAAAAATTTTAAAGAAGTTAAAAAAAATATAAAAGTACATGTTATTTAAAAGAATATCATATTTTAACATTTTCGCTGTCAATAGATCATGAAAAGAGAAAGGAAATGTATTATATTCTATTTTACTTGTTTTTTTTATTATTATTTTTAAAAAAAATTACATTTTCCTTTTGTTTTTAAAAACCGATGAAAACACCTTCTACTTATTCTCTAAAAACCATTCTTTATTCTACTTTGTTTTTAAAAACTGTTTTTAGAAAACAACTAAACAATGTTAAAAAAATTTAAAACAATTTCAACATAAAACTATTTTTAAATCATACCACTAAACAGACTCTTAATTTCAATTGTTTCTATCTAGCTAGCTAGCAAATTATGAAAATGAATGGTGAATACTTATTAAAGGAGGAAGAACTTCAGCATGCATGGTTATATATATAATACAACAAATGTGATCCAATATATATATATAAACTGAGTTCCCTTGAATTGGAATTTAATGTGGGATAATCAGTGATTTGGATTTTAGATTATAAGAACCATCAAATGATCCAGTCCTCTTATGAATTCTCGAAATTGTTGTGAGCCAGAAAGCAACAATCATTAAAGGTAGGCGTTTGGCATACTGCAAATTAGCCAAGCACGTGCACAACCGATGACATGTACGATTGTTAGCAAGAAGGTTACCCTCTTGGTTACAACAAGCCTTCTTTGTTGACATTTTCTGAAGATTCCTTTACGAGATGACCCTTTATATTATGCATCTATACAAACAGCAGAAAATGGGGGTCTAGTCACCAAAATACCATTATTATCTTTTGCTCCCTTTCACTTGCAGCCTAAATCATCGTTGATGATAAGGTTTGCCACGCACCATCAAGGAAAGGGTCAAAGAAGAAGGCTACGGCTGTGAACTTTAGCTATTATGGAAAGGGTCAACTAGTGACAGTTGTATCTAACATGGCCTTTTTCACCATTTTTAATGGAAATAATTTGTCAGCAAGCTTCCATAATCAACAACACCAAAAATTCGTACACCTGTCTGAAAGGGGGGGTGAGAACTTTGATGTTTGAATCTGACAGCAAGAAAGTCAATAAAGAACTACCACAATCTATCAAGCATACTCTATAAATAGCCGTCTAGCAACACAAAAGATCACAAGCTAATTAGCAAGCTGACATATTGCTTCGTGAAGTGAAAAGGGATGGCGTTCGAATGCAGAGGTAATTAACTAGTTTTATAGTTTATTACATACACCGTTGTTCAAATTTCGTTAATATAGTTCCTTCTAATACCAAAGTTTTGCTGTGCCTATGTAGGTAAGACTTCATGGCCTGAGCTCCTCGGAGTACAAAAGGCGGTCGCTAAGGCAACAGTTGAAAGGGAGAATCCTTATGTCACCGATGTTGAGATCGTGTTGGAGGGAACTATTGTTCCTGCAGATTTGGTCCCAGTTTGCACTAGGGTCCGCATTTGGGTGGACGAGAGTGGCATTGTTACCAGGGTCCCGGTTGTTGGCTAGGACTGTAAAAGGCTGGTGTTTAACTATTTATTCTTATATTGTAAATGCTGCTCCTTTATGAAAGGATGCTCCACCAATCTATCAGGAGTTGCGATATATACTCTCCATTTACTGTAATAAAAATAAATAAGAGTGGCCAATAAAGTCGAAGTGTGATAAATTTCCTTTTCTTTATGATATTTTCCATTTGCAGTACCAAAAACAAATAAGATTGTGGGCTAACAAAGTTGAATAGGAGTCCAATATTTTTTTTCTTTTCTTCAACTTTCTTTCCTAATCTTCTCTACGACTGCAACAATCACAGATCAGAACACAGATAGATGCATTTGAAGGAAAAAGGATGGATGAATTAAGCAACTTAGGTTGCAAGAGGAGTTGAGGAGCCCATTGCATAAAGGGAATGACTAGGGATTTTCAAATACGGCTTCATACAACAGAGGGTAAGAAAATCAGAAAACTTAAAGAGAGTCGAATTATATGAATGAGGAAAACAGAAACATCAGTAACTCCATAGGAATCCGAACTAATCAACCAATTTGGCAATGACTTCCAGCATTCTGGCCAGACTAAACCCTATTGAAAATCTTCTACACATGAAAAAGAAAAAAGTGTACTTAACAGTCTGTTTGGAGGCCAATAAAATTGAGAAAAAGGAGAAGAAATGACCCTGATTCAAGGGTGACATGATATGTATTGTACGGTAAGTCAATTACAGATGGAAGCCGAATCGTGGTTAACCTGCCTCGAATCTAGCTCTTTCAGCTTCTCTATCTGCCCAAAACCGGCAGACCAAGTGATTTCTGGTTTTTCTTTTTCTCGATTTCCAAAAACAAAGTCTTATGGTGTTCTCCATTATTAACATCTTGTGGTTTAAGCTGTTCATTTCTACAATAATCTGCCTATGTTCTCCATTATTAACGAAGTCGTGTGAGGTGCCTGCCCAGAACAAGACTGGTCTCCATTAATGCTGGTTGGAACCAAAACCAAACCTCTCTCTGAATCTTCCTGCTTTCTGGTATATCAAGCTTTCTCATTAATAATATATCTTCTGAAAATCAGCTTAGGTTTTTCATCCTCAATTTCAAACCTGGATATAAATCTGAAAATATTCAGTGAACCCATCTATTATAATAACCATATATATTGTCTGTGTTGGTGGCTCTTGCTGAATTATAACTTGCAACAATTTATCACACAGTAAGTGATCAAGATATAAATTGGAGTGGAATAATTATTTTTATTTTATTTTTAACCTTTTAATTACAAATCAAATAGAACAAATTTAAGATTTCCTTTCTATTTTTTTTTTCTTTTTTTTTTTCAATTCTTTGAGCTATGCTAATGCAAGGGGAGATCACCAATGCAAGAGTTGACAGGGAGAAATCATTTGTCACTGTCGAAATCATATTAGAAGGATATATGGTTACTGATAATATTTGTCTGCAATAGGGTTTCACATTTAGATGACCACGAAGACATAGTCACGAGGGTTGTATCAATAACTAATTTTTGTTTATTAAAGTACCCATTTAAAAGGAGTTTATAAATCCTCCTTGCTTGTAATTTGAGTGGATTGGATGAATTGAAATATTAAGTCGACTGTGTCAGAAGCACCATCAATACATCCTATCAATGTCACACTAATGTAACTCAAATTAATTCATTTATCTTTCATGATACATTAACACTCAAGATTTCCATCCATCCCTTCTCAAAGAATTTTCTTACATATTTCACAACGTACTATTGTGCCTGTTTTCTCTTGTCCATGGTCCATTAAAATAACAGTACCTTTTTTCTAGCGATAAGACAATTTTTTTTCCTACCATGCAGCCTTTGTCCAAGAAAGTTCTTGTTTCTACTGAGAACTTCAACATTCAAGGTCTTGATTCAATGTTTTCCTTCTCATGATTAACATATTGGGTTGATAAGAGTTCAACTACTTCATATATATATTTATTAGATTAGAGGAGTTTTCATTCTTTTTTTCTTATCAAAACATTGTGATAAAAATTAAGAGTGTGTTTGAAAACCGTTTTTTTTAAATAATAATAATAATAATAATTAATAATTTTAAAACAAACTAAAAACTGTTTTCAATTGATAATTTTTTGATAGAGAAAGGTGGCTTGAAAACTTGTTTTAACTATCTTTTTAAAATATATTTTAGTTTTTAGTTATTTTTAATTTTTTTAAGGACTATTTTAAAATATAATTATATCAACATGAAAAATGATTGAAAGTAAAATAATACAAATGAATGGTACTTTAAAAAATTTAAAATATTTAAAATTCCAAACATCTTTTTGTTCTTAAAAACATCATAGTACCATATTTGAAAACCATTCTTAAAATTTGTTTTCAAAAATTAACGTTTCTAAACACATCTTAATAATTTTTATTCATGTACAGGTCCTTTATGAGAAGTTAGGCCTCTAAATATATTATAAAGAAATTGTGATATTATTCATTGTAGTTATGTCTTTTAATGTGGATAGATCATATAGAGTGCTTGTTCTGACGTTACATAGTATTGAAATAAGGCTTGAAAACCACACCAGGAACATGCAACTCTCTGATTCTTGACCATACCTGCAAAGCTGTTTCCTTTGTCTACATGCTTAAGAATTCCAAATGCTCTTGCACCTCTTACAAGATTCAAGGCTATGTTTGAGAACGGTTTAATTTGAAAATGTAGTATTTTTTGAGAACATATTTGACTTGTTTTCAATTATTTTTACTCGTTTTTTAAAATTATTTTAAAATATAATTATAAAAAAAATAATTGAAAATCAATACATGACTACATATTAAAAGTTTTTTTTTTAAAAAAAAATTATTTAGAAATATACAAAACATATTAAAAACATTCCAAATAGGATGGTTGCTGTAAAGGTTCCTAATTTTCATTCGTCCCATCGTTCTTGTGACAATTTTTGGCTCCAAGCAATCCTTTTTTGGGTAGCACTTCTGTTGGGTTATCTTTTTGACTATTTAACTGTGTTCTCCCACTACTCGAATAAGTTTTGTTTATACAACTGAAATAAAAATGGAGTATCTGCCTGTCTTGTCTTCCTTGGAGGAATACTCTAGAAAAGAATATTCGTTCAGAGTAAGCTTTCAAATGGCAAATCCACCATTGCCCGTCTTATTAAAAGCATTTAGAGATCTCAAGCCAAGTCAATACATCAATTTTCAAAGACCCTGGCCGGCTAAATTTATTCAGACCTTTGCTTCCCACCCCGACTCACTCTCCCCTATAAATACCCTATTTCCTCCCACAAACACTTTGCATCAGAAGAAGATCAGAACTGTAAGACAAGATGACAACTTGCCCTGATGGTAAGATTTTGTACATATTGGTTTATATAAACATTATGTATTATGCAGGAGATAATAAACTGTTCCATGTTTATGTATGTGTTTTCATGGTAAATTAAACTAGGCAAGAGTTCATGGCCAGAGCTGGTGGGCGTACATGGAGAGGCAGCAGCAGCAATTATTGAGAGGGAGAATCTGAATGTGAAGGCAGGCGTTGTGAAAGAAGGAACACTGGTGACCACTGATTTCCGTTGTGACAGGGTTCGTGTATGGGTTGATAGCTATGGCATCGTGAGTATGGCGCCTAAAATTGGCTAGGAGGCATCACCAGGGCTTGATCAAGAATGCATGGGTTTTAATACTATTTCAGAGAAATAAATATATTTTTCATGTTGGATATCATGCTTTGCCAGTCAATCTGTTAAGCTGTGTGGGACGTGTCCTATACCATATAATAAAATAAGAATGCATTTTTTGTCAAAGATATATAGAATGAGGCAATTTACCTGTCATTCGGAAGAATGGCTGAAAGCAACTTACAATAGATTCTAATCAGGTATGATCCAAAATATCGTAAAAACCTTCCAAATTAAATTAATGAGGCACCCGTGGCCATGTCTAGTAAGTGCCTGGCCGGTTATATTTGTTAAGACTAAAAATAAAAGAAGCAATGAAGCATTGACTAGAATAAGAATTTGATTGTCTGATTAACATGTAAACAATTTTATACTAACTATTAGAGTCAAATTAGAGGAGTGATAATGGAAGCTCTACCATCAAGGAATTAGGTCCATGATCCTAGGCATAATGTATGTCAAATGATCATTGACTGATATTCTTCTTTACAATATTGGATGCAATGAGGCCACATACCTGCTGCTGCATGCACCACAAGAAGGCATGGATACAAATACAACTCAATGAATTTTTTGTTTGACAATATACAAGAAGAGGAGAGCTCAACCTTCAGTTTTCCAATTTCATCCTTCTTTGGCCCAAATTTAATAATGAATTAATCGCGTATTTTACGTAGAATATTAAACAAACCTGTTATAATAAAGAAAATTCAATTGCAGATAGGTATTAGGATGTATTAAGCAATAATAAGTTTTTATTCAAAACATATACTCTCTGTTCATGCAAAACTCTTTATCATTTTTGTCCACTATTTTCTCTTTTCTTTGAAGGCAAAGAGTGGTCCTTAGGTTTGACATACGAAGATGGCAAACCTCACTCAGCATCCAACCATGATGCAGCAAAAACATTAATCATTACATACCCAGCTATCTACCTTCTTCTAAGCTGACTATGATCTCATTGGTAGAGCATGTTTTTGGATTGCCGGAAGAGGAAGAAGCCATGCTAGAAGGGCCTCTTCTCACAACAAAGGCTGGTGGGTACTGAAAGTGTGGTTTTTTTACTTTGGAGAATGAGAAATACATTGGACATGGTTGGATGATCACTCCGGTCTTCTTGTACACACAAGAGCCCAACATTAACACGCCTCAAAAATTCATTAGTTTCACATGTTTGAGTTTGTGTCTGGTCCATCAGATCCAACACCTTATCTTCCTTCATAATCTACAAGCCTGGGAAAATTTTTTGGCATTGAAATGTTAGGTTTGCAGTCATATAAATTTAATAGATATTATTGGTCAAATGTTACCTAATTTTTTAAGCTTAATATTGTTTGGGTGTTGTTTTGAAGGGATGTCATGGGTATGAAACCTTGTTGATCCTTTATTATCTTATTTATTCAGTCTCGGTGCAAACACAAAGAAGGCTCATATAACAAAACTCTAATAGACGATATCCTGGTCACAAGTGTCAAAATAGCCTACTACCTTCCTTTGTTTAAATCCGTTGGTGAGAGTGAGGTTTGTGTTTGGAGATGAAGAAAATCTATTGAAAGAATCCAGAAAATTACACAGCTCTCTCGTCTCTGTTTTCTGTTTCTTACAGGTGCTTTTAAAATGAGTGCAGAGAGAATACACAGAGAAGGGAACAGCAGTTCCAGGAGGTTCTAGAGATTTTCTAGTCTAACCAAATCTGTCACAAGTTATAACAAACTTGGTTAAGAGAGGCATGATGTGGCAGCTGCCATTTCTGTCTTCACATGCCCCCCTCAAACAAAAAGGGGATTCATCCACTTTGAGTTTGTTCTTCAACTGTAAAAATCTAGCTGTTGACAAAGGTTTGGTGAAGACATCAGCAACTTGGTCTATTGAAGGAACAAAGCGGATTTCTAATGTCTTTTGCAAAACCTTGTCTCGCACAAAATGCACGTCAATCTCAATATGCTTTGTTCGAGAATGGTATACATGATTGGCTGCTAGTGAAGCTGCTCCTTGATTGTCATACCAAATTACCGGTGAGAATTTGAGTTCAACTCCCAATTATCTTTGTAAAGAATGCATCCAAGTTAACTCTGTTAGCTTTTTTTCCTATAATGTGTGGTCATATATAATTATATTTATATGAATATTATTTAAGGGTATCAATTGATAAGTAGGTGAATCAATTGATTGGGCATCCAAGAGTCTTATGTATGGAAGACTCAAATTACAAATGGGGAGTTAGAAAATTTAACTCATATGAATGTGGTGTTACAATTTTTGTAACCCCATCTTTATGAAATTTATTTGTACATTATGTTTATGAGTAATGGAGGAAAATGGAAAGGTATAACCTATGCAATTATATGGATGCATTCAAGTTCATAACCCACCATTACCCATTAATTTGTACATAATGGGTGTAAATAATGAGTATAACTCCCATATAGTCTTTGATGGGAAGACTAAGAGATGTACAACTTATTATAAATTGAGTTCCAAGCCACACTCTCATTCTTATGTCTTTTTTTTTCTTGTTATTTATTTTTTAACAACATACACCACACAAGTGACCCATCTACTATATGAGAGTAGTGAGTTGAAGACCTTGACAATATAATTCACAAGGTGACTCAATCTTACTTCATGGATCAAGGTAAGAATATGATCATTATTTTAGTACTTCCATTTATTTGTTTTATGTATCCAAAATTGTTTTCAAAAATAATTATTTCCGCATAAAGTTTATGAAAGTTAGGTTAACAAACTCTACAACAACAAAAGCCAATGCACAATATTCTGACTTAGTAATTGATCGTGCTACCACACTTTGTTTCTTAGAACTCCAAGATACAAGATTTCCTCCAAAAAAATACACAATAGCCACTAGTGGATCGTCTGTCATTTGGACAGCTTGCCCAATCAGCATTAGAGAAGCCTACAAGGTCCAACTGTTTGCTAGACTTGAAGTGAAGGCCATGAGTAATGGTCCCTTTCAAGTAACAAAGTACTCTTTTACAAGCTTTCCAGTGAACATCAATAGGATTTTGTAAGAATTGACTCAACTTACTGACCATATATGAGATATCTGGACGTGTCATTGTGACATATTGTAATGCCCCAATAATATTTCTATAAAGTACAGGTTCTACCATAAGATCACCATCTCTCTTTGATAAGATTTTTCCTAAGGTAGCAGGGAATGTTAGAGGTTTAGCTTCATCCATCTTTGTTCGTTTTAGCAAGTCAACAACGTATTTGGTTTGAGTTAGATACAACTCAGTAGTATCTCGAAAAGCTTCTACTCCAAGGAAGAAATGTAAGGAGCCAAGGTCTTTAAGAACAAAGTTGCAATTCAAGTCACTTACTAATTTTGATACAGCTGCAAAATTGTTACCAGTAAACATGTTGTCATCAACGTAAACTAGTAAAATCAGCAAGGTATCTCATGATTTATACATAAACAAAGATACATCAAATCGTGAGCTAGTAAAACCCTAATCTAAGAGTGTTTGCTTGAGTCTATCAAACCAAGCCCTCAACTCCTGCTTCATCCCATAAAACGCTTTCCTTAACTTGCATACAAAGTGAGGCTTTGTAGAATCAACAAATCCTGTAGGTTGACTCATATACACATCCTCTTGTAAATGTCCATTTTTGAAGGCATTGTTTACTTCTAATTGACGAATATCCCATCCTTGTTGCACAGCCAAAGCCAGAACTACCCGAATGGTAGAAGGTTTAATAACTGGATTGTGGGTCTCAGAGAAATCCACTCCAGGAGTTTGATGAATCCTCTTGCTACCAAGCGGGCTTTATACTTGTTTAGTGAACCATCATAATTGTATTTTAGCTTGAAGACCCATTTATTCCCAACAACAT
This sequence comes from Vitis vinifera, assembly GCF_030704535.1. Classification (NCBI taxonomy): domain Eukaryota; kingdom Viridiplantae; phylum Streptophyta; class Magnoliopsida; order Vitales; family Vitaceae; genus Vitis; species Vitis vinifera. The sequence goes on along the minus strand of NC_081809.1, from coordinate 7,149,042 downwards.
TATACTTGGACTGATATGGAACTAAATCCCAAGTATCATTATTCTTAAGAGCTTGAAATTCTGCATCCATGGCTTTCTTCCAATTGGGATCACTAAGGGCTTGTTTAATTGAGAGAGGCTGAGCAGGAGCAAAAAATACAATTAGTGGATGCTTGAGGACATTAAATAACTTAGGCTTGTATATTCTAGCTTTGCTTCGTGTCACCATGGGATGAGTGGAAGGATTTGGTTCAAACGTAAGGACTGGTTGTTGGCAGGGTTGAATGATAATAGGCTGGAAAGGTTGCTTAGATTGTGGAAATGTAGTTGTGGTTGAACCAAAATGTATCACATGCTCTTCTAATTGGTCATGCGGCTGTGAATGATTTTTGGCTTTGATTGCCTCGAGACTAGCCATAATGGGTGGTTGATGCATATTAATAACTAAAATTGTTGTACTTATACGCACAGTTGAAGATAAACTTGGAAGCATGTGTGTGGTTTGGGAAGAGGAATCATTTCTTAGAGATGAAAATAACTCCGTATAAGGAAACTCTGACTCATTAAAGATTACATTTCATGAAATGAATACTTGACTAGAAGGATGAAGACACAGATATCCCTTATGAGCTGAACTATATCCGAGAAAAAGACATTTACAAGAATGAAATTGCAGCTTATGTGTATTGTAAGGCCTTAGATGTGGGTAACACGAGTAGCCAAAATTATGAAGAAATGAGTAATCCGGCAAACAACCAAATAGCTTTTGGAAATGAGAAATGTCGGAAAGAACTGGAATGGGAAGGTGATTAATCAAGAAAACTGTAGTATGGAAAGCCTCCTACCAAAAAAATAAGGGCATGTCAGCTTGAGGTAACAAAGTTAGCCCAAGTTCAACAATGTGATGATGTTTTCTTTCAGCTCAACCGTTTTGTTGATGGATATGAGGACATGGATGGAGAAACTGAATCCCATTTTGTGAAAGAAAGACATCAAATGGGCAAAATTCACCTCCCCAATTAGTTTGAACACATAATATGGACTTGTTTAATGCTTTTTCGACAAGAAGTTTGAATTGTTTAAAGGCAACAATAGCTTCAAATTTGTGTTTGAGAGGGTATATCCATGTGAAACAAGTATAATCATTGATAAAATGAATATAATATCTATACCCAGTACTTCCAGGAATTGGTGTTGCTCCCCAAATATCAGAGTGTATGACTTCTAAAGGTGAGGTAGTTTTGGTTTCAGAGATAGAGAAGGGAAGTACATGACTTTTCCCATATTGACAAGCACTACAAAATTCAAGACCTTTATTCAGTAAAGGATTACACAAATTTAAGACTTGTCTAAGCACCTTAACAGAGGGGTGACCAAGTCATTGATGTCATATATTGACATTTAAAGAAGATGTAGAAACAGAGAAACCAATTGAGGTACAATTATGCTTGACACAAACAAGGGATGTAGTAGACTTGCACAAATTAACAAGTTTTGACATTGGTTTGATGAGTTTTGATTGAGAGTTGGTTGTTGTTTGGGGATAATGCAACAAGTAAAGACAATATCTAAGCTTCCCTTGAAGTAGAACTGTTCCCATAGTTTTGTCCTTCACAAGATAATAATTTGCATGAAATTCCACAAAAACTCTATTATCAGCTATAAGTTGGGAAATGCTAACTAGATTTTTGGTAATTTGGGGAACATGCAAGGCATTTTCAAGATGAAGAAGAATAGGAAAATGTGTTGGGAGATAAGCTTGGCCTATGTGAGAAATGGAAAGTTGCTTACCATTTCCAACTATAAGCTTCTATTGGCCTCCATATTCTATTTTCATGGTGGTCTTATCAAGTGTAGTAGTCATGTGATTTGTCGCACCACTAAAAACATACCAGCTAGGGTTAAGAATAGTTTCTGGTATAGCCATGAGAACAACAGGTGGAGTCCTGTTATAGGTGTTTTGAGTTGGCAACACTGAAGGCTGAAAACTTTCATCTAAACGATGCTAATAGTTGAAGGCTATGTGACCTTGTTTCCCACTATTAGAGAAGATTAGTTAGGATTAGTTAAGAATTAGTCTTGACAACTCATGCTTAACAAATTGTAACAATACTTAAGTTGTAGAAATATATAGAGGAAATAGAGAGAGTCTACTTTTTTATGAAGAGGAGACACTTTTTTGAAAGTCTTCTAAAATAACCTTTTCCTCTATCTTCTCTCTAGAATATTCATTCTTAGAATTCTATCATGGTATCAGAGCATGATTCTTCTTCAATAGAGGTCAATATCAGTCCTGCAATAGCAAACCCTAATCTTTTGTCTTCCACTCATTTTGTTCCAATTAACTTCAATCACTCACTGTCCGTGAAGTTTGACAACAAGAATTTCTTGATCTAGAAACAACAAATCTTCTTTGTGATTCAAGGCTATGGGCTACAGAAATTTGTGTTCAGTGACGATGAAGTACCAGTTCAATTTCTCACCAGAGAAGATGCGAGATTTGGAAAAGCAACTAAGGAATTCCTCGAGTGGGAACAACAGGATCAACTACTACTCTCTTGGCTTCTCTCATCTGTTTCTAAGTCGATTCTTCCTCAGTTAGTTGGTTATGATACATCATTTCTTCTTTGGGGACGATTAGAGCAATATTTTGTGTCTTAGACTCAAGCCAAGGCGAAACAGTTCAAGACTCAACTTCAACATACCAAGAAAAAAGGTTCAAAATTGATGAATACCTTGTGAAGATCAAGGTTTGTGTTGATTCATTTGCGTATGTTGGTGTTTCTTTGTCAACCAAAGATCATGTTGACTCAATTCTTGATGGTTTACCCAGTGATTATGAATCTTCGTTACCTCAGTCACTTTGAGGAATGATGATTTTTCAGTTGAAGAAATTGAAGCTCTCTTGATGGCTCATGAATCTAGAGTTGAGAAGAACAACAGTTCTCTTGACTCCTATCCTTCTACTCATGTTGCAAGCTCTAAAGTTGTAGAAAAAGAGAATCGTTTTAAGTAGAATTATTATGCTGCTAACTCTCAAGGTAATCATTCAGGTTACAATGGTGGTTTTGGATGAGGTGGAGACTTTGGTCGTAGAGGTGGCTTCAATGGTGGTAGTGGATTCAATTGGAATGACAATGGAAAAAGTAATAGAGGTGGTTTTCGTGGTAGAGGAAACATAGGTGGTTTTCAAGCAAAACCTCCTTGGAACTCTGACAATCAGAATAAGAAACCATTATGCCAACTATGTGATAAAATAGGTCATGTAGTAGCACAGTGCAATTACAGGTTTGACCATACTTTCCAGGTACCACAGAATCTGTCAGTCATGAACCCTTCTCCTCGGGCTTATTACAGCTTTTCACCCCAAGTAAATGGTGTTATCCCAACTCCTAAAGTCTTTGGTGATGACAATTGGTATTTGAACTCTAGAGCTCCAAACCATGTGACACCTAATCCTGCAAATCTGATGAAAAGTGTTGAGTTTGCTAGGCAAAATCAGGTTCATGTTGGGAATGGAATAGGTTTGTCCATTAAGCAGATTGGTCAATCTGAATTCTTATCTCCTTTTTCATCTAAACCTCTTTTACTTAATCACTTACTTCATGTACCTTCCATTACCAAAAATCTCTTATCAATTTCCAAATTTGCAAAGGATAATAAAATATTTTTTGAATTTCATTCTGATTCCTATTTTGTCAAGGATCAGGTAACCCAAGTTGTTCTAATGGTTGGGAAGGTTAGAGATGGATTATATGCTTTTAACTCCTCACATCTTGCTCTCAAACCAACTCAAAGCTTATCGAAGTCTCCTTCTGTTGTTGCTAGTTCATTTTCTTCTAAAGTTTGTACAACATCTTTGTCATCTACCTTTGATTTGTGGCATAGAAGATTGGGTCATCCTTCGACTGCAACAATTAAAAATGCTTTATCCAAATGTAATGTTTCCCATATAAATAAAATGGACTCCAACTTCTGCTCTTCTTGTTCCTTGGGCAAAATACATAGGTTTCCTTTTTCTTTGTCTCATACAACTTATACCAAACCTCTTGAGTTAATTCATTCAGATTTATGGGGTCCACCCTCGGTATTATCTAATAGTGGATATAGGTATTATATTCACTTTTTGGATGCTTTTTCACGATTTTCTTGGATATTTTTACTCAGAAATAAATCTGAATCTATCAAAACCTTTGTTAACTTCAAAACTCAATTGGAATTGCAATTTGATTCAAAAATCAAGTCCTTGCAAATAGACTGGGAAGGTGAATTTCGTGCCTTTCAATCTTATCTTGTTGAAAATATGTCGTACATCGTGTTTCTTGTCCACACACTCAACAACAAAATGGTGTTGCTGAACGGAATGATAGGACTATAGTTGAACATGGTTTAACCCTCCTTCATACAGTTTCTCTTCCTCTTAAATTTTGGGGTGAATCATTTAGGACTATTGTTTACCTATCAAATAGGCTTTTCATTGCAATACTTCATCACAAATGTCCCATTGAAGTCTTGTTCAAGTCCATACCTGACTATTCTTTCCTCAAAGTATTTGGTTGCTCCTATTTTCCCAATTGACGCTATAACACCCATAAACTTCATTATAGGAGTAAAGAATGCATTTTTCTTAGCTATAGTCTATATCACAAGGGTTACAAATGTATGTCTTTTAATGGTCGAGTCTATATTAGTCATGATGTCATTTTTAATGAAACCTCCTTTCCTTATTCTAAAACTATTCAAGTTTCATCTTGTTTACCTTCTACTGTTTCCCCCTCTACTTCTCATTTTTCTCCTTCAGTCTCTCCTCCAATATTGTCTCCAACAATGCTGACAACTCTTACTTCTCCCATTTCTTCAGCTAGGCCAATAAGTGAAATGGATAATGTTGTTTCCACTCACCCACATGCACCTAATAGTGTTGATACTACTCCAGCACCTACATAAATTCCTAGTTTTGTTGTTTCTCCTTAGCAAGTTGTTTCTAATCCAGTCGTTACTCCTGTACAACATGTTGTCTCTTCCGTTGTAGATACAAGTGTGACTAGGAGAATTGCCAAGGATACTGATAATACTTATCCGATGATTACTAGAGCAAATAGTGGAATTGTTAAACCCAAAATTTTTATTGCTGCAATAAGAGAACCTTTGAGTGTTGCAGCTGCCTTTCAACAAGATGAGTGGAAAAAGACTATGGTGGCTGAGTATGATGCATTACAAAGGAACGACACTTGCAGTTGCCCTTCAACAAGATGAGTGGAAAAAGGCTATGGTGGTTGAGTATGATGCATTACAAAGGAACAACACTTGGTCACTGGTTCCTTTACCCGCTGATAGACAGGCTATAGGTTGCAAATGGGTTTACAAAACTAAAGAAAATCTATATGGCATTGTTCAAAAGTATAAAGCACGATTGGTCGCCAAAGGCTTTCACCAACAAGTTGGCTTTGATTTTACTGAGACCTTTAGTCCATTCGTTTAGCCTTCTACAATAAGAGTTGTCTTTACCATTGCTCTCTCAAAGAATTGGGCAATCAAGAAACTGGATGTAAATAATGCGTTCCTCAATGGATATTTACAAGAGGAACTGTTCATGCAACAACCACAGGGGTTTATTGATGAGAAAAATCCTAATTTGGTTTGTAGACTTCATAAGGCCTTGTATGGCTTGAAATAAGCCTCACGAGCCTAGTTTGAGAAACTCCATCAAGTATTGCTGAGTTTTGGGTTTGTATCAATCAAGTCTGATCAATCACTATTCTTAAGGTTCACTGCTAGTCATATTACATATGTCTTTGTCTATGTTGATGACATTTTGGTCACTGGTAGTGACACAACTACAATTACTTCCCTAATAGCTCAATTGAACTCAAAATTTTCCTTGAAAGACCTCGGGGAAATGCATTATTTCCTAGGAATACAGGTTTCTCATACCAATAATGGATTACATTTATCCCAAACTAAATATATTCGAGACTTGCTCCAAAATACAAAAATGGTGCATTGCAAACCTACAAGAACTCTCCTACCCAATGGTCTAAAATTGAAACCTGAAGATGGTGATCCTGTGGAAGATTTACATGGTTATCGGAGTACAATAGGGGCTCTTCAATATGTGACCATCACAAGGCCTGAGCTCTCCTTCAATGTGAATAAAGTATGTCAGTTTATGTAGAATCCTATAGAAGAGCATTGGAAGGCTATGAAACGAATCTTGAGATATTTACAGGGCACTTTGCAACATGGTTTGCATTTGAAGAAATCATCCAACCTTGATTTAGTTGGATTTTGTGATGCTAACTAGGCCTCAAATTTGGATGATAGACAGTCGACCTCAAACCATTGTGTATTTTTTGGACCAAATTTGATATCTTGGCAATCCAAGAAGCAACATACTGTTTCAAGGTCTAGTACTAAAGTTGAATATTGAAGTCTTGCAAGTTTGGTAGCTGAAATCACATGGTTAAGGTCATTGTTGAGTGAGTTGCAACTTCCACTAGCTAAGCCTCCTTTGGTTTGGTGTGATAACCTTAGCACAGTTTTGCTTTCTGCAAATCCTATTTTTCATGCAAGAACAAAGCACATAGAGCTTGATCTCTATTTTGTACGTGAAAAGTTCATTCGAAAGAAGGTAGAGGTTTGCAATGTCCCATCACCAGATCAACTTGCAGATGTATTCACAACAACAGTTTCCTTGACTCAATTTATTGAATTCAGACACAAACTCAGGATAGAAAATCTTTATATCCTGAGTTTGAGGAAGGATGTTAGAGAAGATTAGTTAGGATTAGTTAAGAATTAATTTTGAATTAGTCTTGACAACTCATGCTTAACAGATTGTAACAATACTTAAGTTATAGTAATATATAGAGGAAATAAAGAGAGTCTACTTCTTTATGAAGATGAGACACTTTCTTAACTGTCTTTTAAAATAACATTTTCATCTATCTTCTCTCTAGAATATTCGTTCTTAGAATTCTATCAACCACAAATCTAGCAAATAGGTTTGTTGTTTCCAGCACTACATCCAGGGCCAGGAAAACTAAAATTATTTCGAATTTGACTGCATCCTCCTTGAGTATTAAAATTTCCTCTTCCACGATCATGATTTCCATTATTCTTGTTGACAAAATTTGTTGAAACATATTGAAGCTCCATTGTAGTGTCTACTCAAGTCTCCATTCTTGATTCAATAGAAGCGCATAAACCTCCTTCAAAGAAAGTTGATCTATAAGTCTACGAGTTGTAATGATACATACGATTGGATCATATTAAGATCCAAGTCTAGCAAGTATAAAAAAGAAAAGATCTTCCTCACTTACAAGGTAACCAACAACCATACACTGATCAGCTATATTTTCCATTTTTGCAAAGTAATCGCTTATCGATAAGGAACCTTTCTTTAAGGTTTGTAACTATATTTTCAATTGCAATAATTTTGCTTTAGAACGTGATGAATATAGATGTTCCAAAGCAGTCCAGAGTTCGTTCAAAGTTGTGCACCGAATCACTTGGCTAAGAATCGTTGTTGGCAAATATGAGAGTAACCAGCTTAGTAACAATTGATCCTTTCTATTCCATTGTTCATATGTTGGATTTAGATTTTGGATCAGATTTCCATATGTATCTTGAATATCAAGAAGCACTGGTGGACAGGTATTTGTGTCAAACAAGTATCCAATGATTTTGTGGCCTCCAACTACAAGCAAGACTTGAGACCTCCATAGTAGATAATTGTCATGATCAAGCTTGACTAAGAGAGATGTGTTCAATGTAGTTGTAAATGGTGAAGAGAAATTTGTCTTCTGCAGATTTTCCATGCTTGAGATTGTTGAGACAGAGTTCATCGGTGTCCTAAGTTTGCCTTCCATTTTAGAGGAGAATGAGGGAAAGACTTTAATACCAAGTGAGATTTGTGTTTAGAGAGGAAGAAAATCTATTGAAAGAATCCAGAAAATTACATAGCTCTCTTGTCTCTGTTTTCTGTTTCTTATAAGTCCTTTTAAAATGAGTGTAGAGAAAATACAGAGAGAATGGAACAACAGTTCCAAGAGGTTCTAGAGATTTTCTAATTTAACCAAATTTGTTACAAGTTATAACAAACTTGGTTAAGAGAGACATGACGTGGCAGCTACCATTTTTGTCTTCATAGTAAGTAAACTTGCCTTGTACTCATCTTTTGATTCATCATGTTTTAACTTCATTTTAAAGATCCAGTTACACCCTATAGTTCTTGCACTAGGAGGTAAATCAACTATCTCTCATGTATGGTTATATATGATCAATTATATTTCACTATTAATGGCATCTTTCTAGGAAAAATTACAACTTCATTGTAGATCTTTGGGTCCCCATCTATTAGGAAGGTGTAGAAGTCATCTCCAAAGTTGTTTCTTTCTTATCTCTTTAACTTCTACTTGGATCAATTTTAAAAGGTTATTAGACTTGTCTCTAATTATTCTCTAAATTTATTGCTCACCATTAGGTTTCATAAGAAAGATATGTTTCAAAGAAATCAGCATTCTTTGTTTTCATTATGGTATTCACTTTTATGAGGTAGTTTTTTTTATTTCATAACCAAAAACCTATATGTTGAATTATTCTTAGCATATCCTATAAACACCATGGTTTGAAATATCAATAAACACAAATATATTGGTACTTGAATTTTATGGATATATCATAAATATCGAAGAAATATCAGTAGATATTTTTACAAAAATATCGATAAGGAGAAAATTATTCAAATTTCATGGAATATTTTGAAAAACTCTAAAAAATGATTAAATAAATAAAAATATACATGTTAAAGTTATTTTTAAAGTGTAATTGACATAGATATGGTCAAAGAGAAAAACATCGGTAAGGATAAATCGATCTTAATAATTTATTATTTATCTAATCAAAATAATTTTAATTTATAAAATATTATAATTTCATTATTTTTTTTATATTTTAGTATTTTTGAATAAATTTATATTTTTAATATTTTAAAATAAAAATATTCAAAATTAAATAAAATTAAAAGGATAAATATACAACATTTAAAAGTAAAGTGATAGTAATATTTTAAAATATGATTAATGAGATAAATGATGATACATTTAATATTAAAACTATAATTTATTTAATTCAAATGCAATCAATAATGTAAAATAAATGATGATTCATATATAATTTTTTAATATATAAATGATATTAAAAAATATTATTAAGAAAATTTTAATAATGATTTTTATACATTTATTAATTAATTAAATAAAACTTAAAGTAAAATAATTAAAAAAAAATTAATAATGAAATTTACAAAATTTATTATCAACATATGTATGTTAATAAGTGGAAGCATTGTTCAATGGTAACTAGCCTTGAACTCAAGCTTTTTGGTCTGGGTTCGAATCCCCAAGCAACAACATAACAATTTCAAAAGCAACGAACAATTTCAAAAGCAACGACGTAACAATTTCAAAAAAGTTTGAGGCGGCGGGCAGCATGCTACACTTGGCAGAAGGCTACACGAACGATAATATCGGGAAATTTCTTAATATATTGGCAAAAATGCCAATAAATTCCGATAGTTCAATGAAATTTCAAAAAAATCACCAATAAATCCTTCGACCGATTATCGATGGGGAATATCATGTTGGTTTGCTCCGACAACCGATATTTTAGCGATATTTCGTCAAAAAATTCAAACATTTCAATCCATGATAAACACTACATTAATGGTTTTAGGATCTACTTTTTGTTTATTGGGTTTAGGAAAAAAATACCTTTGTCAGGCACCCCTACACTTTCACATACGCTTTGTTAGACGCATGATCCTTCCATAACTCATAGGGCGTTTTACTAGTTTTCTTATAAGGTATTCTATTTTGAATGTGACTAACGTAAAGGATATCTTCCCATACAAGTTCAAGGATGCTCCTAAACTTACCAACATTGTGTTCATCATGCCCTTTAGGGTCCTATTTTTCCTTTTTGCTATTCTATTATATTTTTAGGAATAAGGAATAGTCTCATAAATGTTTAGGACTCATACTTTTTTCTCCTACCAAATCTAAGTCCCTTTATTTTCTTAGTTGATTTTCTACTTCATTCTTGTATTTAATGAAAGAATTTCTTGCTTCATGTTTACTTCTTAAAAGATACATATAGCCTTGCATTCCTCAAGTAGTCACCTAGGAAAGTTATGTAAAATCTTTTACCACTTCTTGTCATTGTATTTTTTAGATCTTTTAAGTCACCATGAAATAAATTTAGTAGTTCTAGATCTCTTTCTATAGTTTTTACAAGATTTCTTTGTGGTTTTAGATTCCACGTATGATTCACATTTTTCATGGTTTTCTACAAACAAATTAGAAATTAAACATAAATAAACCATTCTTTTTATATAAGAAAAGTTCAGATGTCCAAATTTTTCATGTCACGTATCACAAGAGACAACTAAGTAAGCAAAAGAAGATGTATTTTTATTATTAATTATTTTAGAAACATTCAACAAGAAGAGACCTTGCCATTATTCTTAGCTAACATGATTTTATCTAAATCGAACAAAATCCTTACTCCTGTCTTCCCGAGTAGAGATATTGATAGCAAGTTCTAATGAATATATAGCATATGAAGGACATCACTTACGGTGGACACTTTTCTCAAGGTTAGCTTGAGGAGAACTTTCTCTTTGCCACACTTCGGGGATAGTTTAGAATCACCCATGAACACTTGTTCCTCTCTTTCCTTTATAATAGTATAGGAAGAACACACTTTTATTACCATAGATGTGTAGAGTAGCCCCAGAGTCTACCACCTAGTTCTTCATAATAATGACCATGCTCACCTCATATGTGTCTAGACCTTGTTTTCTCAATTGGGCTTAATTGGTCCTAGAGTTTTGTTTTTTAGGTCTATTATTTTTCAGTCTAGGTTTATTCTTCTACCAAATTAGCCTTTGAGGATAGTTCTTTAGCTTTCTTAACATTGTCCTTATTCTTGTTTTTTTTTCTTCAATTTGAATTGGGTTATAATATCTTCTAAACACATTTGCATTCTTTTATTCCTCATATTGTTTTTATAATCTTTCCAGGAATTTGAAAGAGTTACAATCAAATACCCAACCACAAAAGATTCAAACAGTTTTATGTCTTCATTAGCTAAGTCATTAATTAGCATGTAGTAATCATAGATTTTAGATATACATCTCTATCCTTGTCATTTGGAATTTCCTAAAATTCTCTATGACATATTTATGGGTCCCTCCATCTTCCAAAACATATTTATTATTCATGATATCCTAAATATCCTTAGCTACCTTATACTGATGATATACATCAAACAATTTATTAGAAAGTGTACTAAGGATGACATACCTAACTTGTTTATTTCCAGTTTTCTATGTAGCCAAATTTTCAAAATTATTCTTGGATTTTAGGTTAGTCGAAATATGCCCTAAGTTTACAATGACAATTGTAAAAAAGACCTTTTCCTGTCATTTCTTAAAGAAGATTCATCAAAGGGACCAATCTTAGAGGTGTTAGGATAGATGTGAACTAGGAAAGTTTTCGTGAAATGAGATATACTTTAAGATTATTGTGTCTAAATAATAGAGGGCTGAAACAAATTAGAACTAAATTCAATCCAAAAGACCAACAATCAAATTAAGGAAAAGAAGAGTTTAGGCACTTATTGGATTAGAATGATTGAGGTGTGACAAAGCATAATCCTTAAAGTAGATATGCCCTCCTGGAAGATCAATTTAGGTGCAGCAGGGGAATGAACATCCTACTTTTGGGATTCCACTACCAAAAGCCTCATCTAAGGTGCACTCCTTGGGCAAGGTATGGTACAACTATAATAATAGGAAATTCCTCCAAAAGAATGACTCAACTACAAGAAGATTGCAATTGTGGAAATTGCAGAAGAGCCGGGGAGGGGGGGTTGGTGTATTGGGGGTCAAGGGGAAGGAGGGTGGTGTTTGTAAGCATAGTTCTAATGGGACTCTCCTAAAAAGGTATTAAGACAAACAAAAAAAAAGGCTAAATTAATTAATAAAAATAATTAAGTGACACAACTAATCCCAAAATCCCAAGGAATGGTTTGTGGGCGCATGGGTTCAACTTCCCTATAAGCCCAAGAGGTTATGAAAGTGAAACACCATATAAATTGCAAAAAGTTTCAATCTGTGTCTAATCTAGGATTGACAATTATTTTATGAACATGCACTCCAACACACATATACACTCTTCCACCTCTCGACATATTGTGCTAATTGAGATGTTAGCAATGAGTTAAACCATCTATTTTAATAAATAAAAACATGAAATAACTTTAATTTACCCTCGATAAATGCACTATGATATCCTCTATTACTCGGAGGTTAATGCTTTTCTTGGTAGGAACAACTTGTTATAAATGAAGCAAACGACCAATTGCAAGTATATACTCAGATGTACTAAGTAACAATATATATTCAAAATATATACTCTCTCCATTCCTAGAAAATTCTCTCTGAAGTACTAAAAGTTTCCACAAGCACACATAGCTTTCCGAAGTGATCCTGGCAATGTTTGATTTCAAAATTTTTGGTTCCACACTGAACATATTATATTTAAATATATGTGGTTAGCTGATCCATTATGTTAATCACATTGTATATATTTGTGGCTCTTGCTGAAATTGTAAGTTGCTGCTTATCGTAGACCTTTTCTAGATATGTCTTCTCCTATAGCCACCTAGTGTTGCTCTATGTCTTTATGAAACATCCAGCTACCTTGATTTTCAATTGGCACACCAGTGACTTAAAATCCATATAAACTGCTTTCCACAGAGGAAAACTTAGGAGCTTGAAGTTTTAATAAGGTATTGGATAATATTGTGAAAAACTAGAAAACAGGAACAAAATAATGACTTCTTCTTAAGTATATATTAATTATTTTTACTTTTAGAAAGAGTTGTCTTGAATGCAGGCCACATCACCCATGCGTGTGGATAAAATCATGCCTAGTTATCCTGAGTAGAAGAATGAGGCCAGCCATTTGGCAGGCCAGTTTTCTTTTCTTTACCTAGTCATTTCCGGGTAGGATTACAGCTACGTAAGATTAAGATAAAGATAGGTTGCCAGGAGCAAATTGGGAAAAGCAAACTCCTACCCATTCTCCTTGCTTTAGGCTAGTGCTGCCGTGCAGTACATGCAAATTCTTGGTAGTTACCCAAGCCTTGGACAAGATACATTTAGATGGTGCAAGCAGATTGACTTTCACGGTTGTTAGTGTAAAAGGTAGCTTGTTATTCGGTTACGTAAGTACTCATTTGATACTTACAATTTGTACATTCAAATCTATTGCCCAATTAATTTGACCTTCTCATGATTGAAAAGAAATCTAGCTACCTTCCCATGGTAGAGGGTTGCTTGGAGTATAAACAATCCTTACTCCAAACCAATTAAGCAGCCACTGAAATGGTCAAAGAAAATGGCTTCGATCCCTGATGAAATCCATTATCAAGTTCGTGTTTTACGGGTCAAAGGCAGTTGTCTCTAAAATCTATCCAATGACCTTAGTGCTGTTGATCTGATTGGCCATAATTCCGTTAGGGCAGGTAGGAGATTTTTAACAAATGTAGCATTTTTAAAAATATGTTTCAAAACATGGGGGTTGAAAACTTATTTTCAAATATATTTAGTATATAAAAAGTCAAATAAAGGGTTTTCTTTTGAAGGGTAATTTAATACGTATATAAAAAAATCAACTTCAAGCTTTACGATAATCAATGAAGTTATTTGTACATATCAAAAATCCTGGCAGGCTACCACCACTCAGTTGCACCAATAACTTGTGACGTGTCTGTCTACCGTGCCGTTGTGCCATGGCTAACTTGGCTGTCTCCGAAAAACTTATTTCACGTAGGAACATCAATGTTTGAACGTAAAAGCAAGAAAGTCAATAAAGGCCAACCACAAGCTACCAAATACACTCTATAAATACCCATCTCACAACACAAATAAATCAGAAGTTGAAGCAAGCATAATTAGTCGTGTGAAGGAAAAAGAATGGCATCTGAATGTGAAGGTAAATGAGGAATTATTGTTCATGTCATTAACATATGATATTTGCTTCTGTTGGAACACCGCATCTCTTATGCTAATCATTTTCTGAGCTTATGCAGGTAAGAGTTCCTGGCCCGAGCTGGTGGGAGTTCAGGGAGAGGTTGCTGCAGAAACCATTAAGAGGGAGAATCCTCATATCACTACTGTTGACATCGTGTTAGAGGGAACAAGCGTTACCAAAGATTTTTACTGCACTAGGGTCCGTGTTTGGGTCGACGAAAACGGCATCGTAATCAGTGTCCCTACCATCGGATAGACTCATTGGGTTGGTGTTTATTCACCCAGCCTTATTTGGCAATGTTTATTGTAATTTGAAATGGTGCCCCAGTAAGCTGAAATAAAATAAAATAAATAAGTGTAGCATGACCTAATAAAGTTGGAGAACTCTTGTATTTTCCCTTTCCATTTATGCTCATCTCTCAAAATATTTGTTCCATGAACATGCTTCTTCAGCAGAAGCCTTTCCTTTTATAACAAAGGATGCGTAAATGTGTCATATAAGCTTAATTAATTCATCATTAAGCTTGATTGAAGCGCTGTTTGAATCAATTTCTAAGAAGTTAAAAGTTATTTTGTAAGTCTCATAAATGGTTTTTTCGCGTTCAATTAATTTTGTTCATAGCGCTCATAATTTAAAAAAAGAGCTTAATACTAAAATTAGGAAAATATTATTTCTTTATGAAAACTATAATTTAGCTAATACCCAAAATATAAAGAGGTGTTTGGAAAAGTGAATAAGGGGTACCACAATCAGAAGACAAACTAATAAGATATATCATTGAAGGAATGTATGAGTGAGAATGAGTTTTAGAACCAATAAGATTTATGTTGTCTATAAGGAATTGTTCCCTCCAACACTAAATTTTTGTCCCTATGTAGATAAGAACACATGGCCTACCGACATGGAAAGCAACATTAAGGTGGTGTTTATTTTTTTGCTGAATAAAAAAAGTCAAAATATTTGGTTTTTTCTATTCAGCTAAAAGTAACCTGTGAATATCGTTCAATATAACTAAACTGAATATATTGATAACAAATTTACTTTAATTATATTGGAAGATGTCAATAAGTTACTTTTAACTTAATAGAAAAAGTCAAATATTTTGGTTTTTTCTATTTAACCAAAAAAACAAACACCACCTAATAATTAATAAAGCCAATGCAACAACTTTCTAATGACTTTCTACATATGAAACACTCTAATTTATCTTATTTTTCTTCGCGTCAACCTAAAAGTGAGAAAAATACTCCCTATTTTCATTAATATACTCCTATTAAGAAAATGACTACTCTATTTTTATCATATATTCTCAATCTTTCATAGGCATTTATCTATTTAAAAACTAAAATTTTATCTTTCATCAAATTCAAATTTGTATCATGCGTGATAACTCTCTTATGCTACATAATTTTTAGCCACCCCTAAATTTCTCATTCATTTATTTTAACAATTTCCATTTCAAAAGGTCAAATTATTTCCGGCTTTCTCCGCATCCCCAAGTCCCTTAACTAAGACAAACTAAAACAAAACCTGCCCTCCCAATTTTCTTAATTCTCCAAAACCCCTTTTTTACTCTTTTAAATAAACTAGTAAGTGTCCGTGCGTGTAGCACACGAGGACAATATACAAATATATAGTAATTATAAGGAATATAATTAGTAAAATCTTTTGTTGAGTTTAAAAGTTCTGGTTGTAGCTTCCCAGGGCTCAATTCAAGCAGCAATAAAATAAAGGTTTTCAAAAAAACACTTTTTAAAACCATATGATAGTAATTCTAGGAAGAGTTTCTAATTGTGTTGCATACTACTGTGGATATATGAATGATTTAAGTTTCTAATTTGGGGAACATGTAAGGCATTTTCAAGATGAAGAGAAACAAGAAAATGTGTTGGGAGATAAGCTTGGCCTATGTGAGAAATGGAAATTTGCTTACCATTTCCAACTATAAGCTTCTCTTGGCCTCCATATTCTATTTTCATTGTAGTGTTATCAAGTGTAGTAGTCACGTGATTTGTGGCACCACTATCAGCATACCAGCTAGGGTTAAGAATGGTTTCCGGTGTAGCCAGAGCAACAAGTGGAGTCCTGTTATAGGTGTTTTGAGTTGGCAACACTAAAGGCTGAAAACTTTCATCTAAACGATGCCAATAGATGAAGGCTATGTGACCTTGTTTGCCACTATTAGAGAAAATTAGTTAGGATTAGTTAAGAATTAGTCTTGATAGCTCATGCTTAACATATTGTAACAATACTTAAGTTGTAGAAATATACAGAGGAAATAGAGAGAGTCTACTTCTTTATGAAGAGAAGACACTTTCTTGATAGTCTTCTAAAATAACATTTTTATCTATCTTCTCTCTAGAATATTCGTTCTTAGAATTTTATCATGGTATCAGAGCATGAGTCTTCTTCAATGGAGGTCAATATTAGTCTTGCAATAGTGAACCCTAATCCTTTGTCTTCCACTCGTTTTGTTCCAATTAACTTCAATCACTCACTGTCCGTGAAGCTTGATAACAAGAATTTCTTGTTCTAGAAACAAAAAATGTCTTCGCAATTCGAGGCTATGGGCTTTAGAAATTTTTGTTCAGTGACGATGAAGTACCAATTCAATTTCTCACCAGAGAAGATGCGATATCTAGAAAAGCAACTAAGGAATTCCTTGAGTGGGTACAACATGATTAACTACTGCTCTCTTGGCTTCTCTCATCTGTTTTTGAGTCGATTCTTCTTCGGTTTAGTTGGTTGTGATACATCCTTTCTTCTTTGGGGACGATTAGAGCAATATTTTGCGTCTTAGACTCGAGCCAAGGTGAAACAGTTTAAGACTCAACTTCAGCATACCAAGAAGGGAGGTTCAAAATTGATGAATACTTTGTGAAGATCAAGGTTTGTGTTGATTCACTAGCATCTATTGGTGTTTCTTTGTCAACCAAAGATCATGTTGAATCAATTCTTGATGGTTTACCCAGTGATTATGAATCTTTCATTACCTCAATCACTTTGAGGAATGATGATTTTTCAATTGAAGCTATCTTGATGGCTCATGAATTCAAAGTTGAGAAGAACAACGGTTCTCTTGACTCATCTTCTTCTGCTCATGTTCTCTAACACTGTAGAAAAAGGGAATGGTTTCAAGCAGAATTATTATGCTGCTAACTCCCAAGGTAATCATTTAGATTACAATGGTGGTTTTAGACGAGATGGAGACTTTGGTCGTAGAGGTGGCTTCAATGGTGGTCGTGGATTCAATTGGAATGACAATGGAAGAAGTAATAGAGGTGGTTTTCGTGGTAGAGGAAACAGAGGTGGTTTTCAAGCAAGACCTCCTTGGAACTCTGATAATCAGAATGAGAAACCAGTATGCCAACTGTGTGGTAAAATAGGTCATGTAGTAGCACAGTGCTATTACAGGTTTGACCATACTTTCCAGGTACCACAGAATATATCAGGCAGGAACCTTTCCCCTCAGGCTTATTACAGTTTTTCACTCCAAGTAAATGGTGTTATCCCAACTCTTGAAGTCTGTGGTGATGACAATTGGTATCCGGACTCTGGAGCTTCAAACCATGTGACACCTAACCCTGCAAATTTGATGAAAAGTGTTGAGTTTGCTGGGCAAAATCAGGTTCATGTTGGAAATGGAATAGGTTTGTCCATTAAGCATATTGGTCAATCTAAATTCTTATCTCCTTTTTCATCTAAACCTCTTTTACTTAATCACTTACTTCATGTACCTTCCATTACCAAAAATCTCTTGTCAGTTTTCAAATTTGCAAAGGATAATAAAGTATTTTTTGAATTTCAATCTAATTCCTATTTTGTCAAGGATCGGGTAACCCAAGTTGTTCTAATGGTTGGGAAAGTTAGAGATGGATTGTATGCTTTTGACTCCTCACATCTTTCTCTCAGACCAACTCAAAGCTTATCGAAGTCTCCTTCTGTTGTTGCTAGTTCCTTTTCTTCTAAAGTTTGTACAACTTCTTTGCCATCTACCTTTGATTTGTGGCATAGAAGATTGGGTCATCCTTCAGCTGCAACAATTGAAAATGTCGTCCAAATGTAATGTTGCCCATTTAAATAAAATTGACTCCAATTTCTGTTCTTCTTGTTTCTTGGGTAAAATACATAGGTTTCCTTTTTCTTTGTCTCATACAACTTATACCAAACCCCTTGAGTTAATTCATTCAAATTTATGGGTTCCAACCCTAGTATTATCTAATAGTGGATATAGGTATTATATTCACTTTGTGGATGCTTTTTCACGATTTTCTTGGATATTTTTACTCATAAATAAATCTAAATCTATCAAAACCTTTGTTAACTTCAAAACTCAAGTGGAATTGCAATTTGATTCAAAAATCAAGTCCTTGCAAACAAACTGGGGAAGTGAATTTCGTGTCTTTCAATATTATCTTGCTGAAAATGGCATTGTAGACCGTGTTTCTTATCCACACACTCAACAACAAAATGGTGTTGCTGAATGGAATGATAGGACCATAGTTGAACATGGTTTAACCCTCCTTTATACAGCTTCTCTTCTTCTTAAATTTTGGGGTGAATAATTTAGGATTGTTGTTTACCTATCAAATAGGCTTCCCACTACAGTACTTCATCACAAATGTCCCATTGAAGTCTTATTCAAGTCCATACCTAACTATTCTTTCCTCAAAGTCTTTGGTTGCTCCTATTTTCCCAACTTATGTCCTTATAACACCCATAAACTTCAATATAGGAGTGAAGAATGCACTTTTCTTGGTTATAGTCTAAATCACAAGGGTTACAAATGTATGTCTTCTAACGGTCGAGTATATATTAGTCGTGATGTAATTTTTAATGAAACCTCCTTTCCTTATTCTAAAACTATTCAAGTTTCATCTTGTTTACCTTCTACTGTTTCCTCCTTTACTTCTCATTTTTCTCCTTTAATCTCTCCTCCAATATTGTCTCCAATAATGCTACCAGCTCCTACTTCTCCCATTTCTTCAACTAGGTCAATAAGTGAAATGGGTAATGTTGTTTCCACTCACCCACATGCACCTAATAGTGTTGATACTACTCCAGCACCTGCACAAGTTCTTAGTTTTGTTGTTTCTCCTTAGCAAGTTGTTTCTAATTCAATCATTACTCTTGTACAATATGTTGTCTCTTCCATTGCAGTTACAAGTGTGACTAGGAGAATTGCCAAGGATGCTGATAATACTCATCTGATGATTACTAGAGCAAAGAGTGGAATTGTTAAACCCCTAAAAATTTTATTGCTGCAGTAAGAGAACCTTCGAGTGTTACAGCTGTCCTTCAACAAGATGAGTGGAAAAAGGCTATGGTGGCTAAGTATGTTGCATTACAAAGGAACAACACTTGGTCACTAGTTCCTTTACCAGCTAGTAGACAGGCTATAGGTTGCAAATGGGTTTACAAAACTAAAGAAAATCCAGATGGCATTGTTCAAAAGTATAAATCACGATTGGTCGCCAAAGGCTTTCACCAACAAGCTGGCTTTGATTTTACTGAGACCTTTAGTCCATTTGTTAAGCCTTCTATAATAAGAGTTATCTTCACCATTGCTCTCTCAAGGAATTGGGCAATCAAGCAACTGGATGTAAATAATGCATTCCTCAATGGATATTTGCAAGAGGAAGTGTTCATGCAACAACCACAGGGGTTTATTGATGAGCAAAATCCTAATTTGGTTTGTAGACTTCATAAGGCCTTATATGGCTTGAAATAAGCCTCACGAGCCTGGTTTGAGAAACTCCATCGAGCATTGCTGAGTTTTGGGTTTGTATCAACCAAGTCTGATCAGTCACTATTCTTAAGGTTCACTCCTAGTCATATTACATATGTCTTTGTTTATGTTGATGACATTTTGGTCACTAGTAGTGACACAACTGCAATTACTTCCCTAATAGCTCAATTGAACTCAAAATTTTCCTTGAAAGACCTCGGGGAAGTGCATTATTTCCTAGTAATACAGGTTTCTTATACCAATAATGGATTACATTTATCCCAAACTAAATATATTTGAGACTTGCTCCAAAAGACAAAAATGGTGCATTGTAAACCTGCAAAAACTCCCCTGCCCAATGGTCTAAAATGGAGAACTAGAGATGGTGATCCTCTGGAAGATTTACATGGTTATCGGAGTACATTAGGGGCTCTTTAGTATGTGACCATCACAAGGCCTGGGCTCTCCTTTAGTGTGAATAAAGTATGTCAATTTATGCAGAATCCTACATAGGAGCATTGGAAGGCTGTGAAACGAATCTTGAGATATTTACAGGGCACTTTGCAGCATGGTTTGCATTTGAAGAAATCATCCAGCCTTGATTTAGTTGGATTTTGTGATGCTAACTAGGCATCTGATTTGGATGATAGACGTTCGACCTCATGTCATTGTGTATTTTTAGGACCAAATTTGATATCTTGGCAATCCAAGAAGCAACATATTGTTTCAAGGTCTAGTACTAAAGCTGAATATCGAAGTCTTGCAAGTTTGGTAGCTGAAATCACATGTTTAAGGTCATTGTTGAGTGAGTTGCAACTTCCACTAGCTAAGCCTCTTCTGGTTTGGTGTGATAACCTTAGCGCGGTTAAGCTTTCTACAAATCCTGTTCTTCATGTAAGAACAAAGCACATAGAGCTTGATCTCTATTTTGTACGTGAAAAGGTCATTCGAAAGGAGGTAAAGGTTCCCCATGTCCCTTCAATTGATCAATTTGCAGATGTATTCACAAAGACAATTTTTTCGACTCAATTTATTGAATTCAGACACAAACTTAGGATAGAAAATCTTTCTACCCTGAGTTTGAGGGGGGATGTTAGAGAAGATTAGTTAGGATTAGTTAAGAATTAGTTTTGAAGTAGTCTTGACAACTCATGCTTAACAGATTGTAACAATACTTAAGCTATAGAAATATATAGAGGAAATAGAGAGAGTCTACTTCTTTATGAAGATGAGACACTTTCTTGACAGTCTTCTAAAATAACCTTTTCATCTATCTTTTCTCTAGAATATTCGTTCTTAGAATTCTATCAGCCACAAATCTGGCAAATAGGTTTGTTGTTTCCAGCACTACATCCAGGGCCAAGAAATCTAAAATTATTTCGAATTTAACCATGTCCTCCTTGATTATTAACATTTGCTCTTCCACAATCACGATTTCCATTATTCTTGTTGAAAAAATTTGTTGAAGCATATTGAAGCTCCATTGTAGTGTTTTCTCAAGTCTCCATTCTTGATTCAATAAAAGCGCTTAAACCTCCTTTAGAGAAAGTTGATCTGTAGGTCCACAAGTTGTAATGCTACATACGATTGGATCATATTAAGATCCAAGTCTAGCAAGTATAAAAAAGACAAGATCTTCCTCACTTACGAAGTAACCAACAACCATACACTGATCGGCTATATTTTCCATTTTCGCGAAGTAATCGCTTATCAATAAGGAACCTTTCTTTAAGGTTTGTAACTGTATTTTCAATTGCAACAATTTTGCTTTAGAACATGATGAATATAGATGTGACAAAGCAGTCTAGAGTTCGTGCAAAGTTGTGCACCGAATCACTTGGCCAAGAATCGTTGTTGGCAGAGATGAGAGTAACCAGCTTAGTAACAATTGATCTTCTCTATTCCACTGTTCATATGTTGGATTCAGATTTTGGATCAGATTTCCATATGTATCTTGAATATCAAGAAGCACTGGTGGATAGGTATTTGTGTCAAACAAGTATCCAATGATTTTGTGGCCTCCAACTACAAGCAAGACTTGAGACCTCCATAACATGTAATTGTCACGATCAAGCTTGACTAAGAGAGATGTGTTCAATGTAGTTGTAAATGGTGAAGAGAAATTTGTCTTCTGCAGATTTTCCATGCTTGAGTGTTCATCGACATCCTAAGTTTGCCTTCCATTTTAGAGGAGAAGAAGGGAAAGGCTCTGATACCAAGTGAGATTTGTGTTTAGAGAGGAAGAAAATCTATTAAAAGAATCTAGAAAATTACATAGCTTTTTTGTCTTTGTTTTCTATTTCTTACAGGTCCTTTTAAAATGAGTGTAGAGAGAATACAGAGGGAAGGGGACAACAGTTCTAGGAGGTTGTAGAGGTTTTCTAGTCTAACCAAATATTTCATGGAATATTGGCAAAAATTCCAATAAATTCCGATATTTCAATGAAATTTCAAAAAAATCACCGATAAATCCTTCGACCAATTATCAATGGGGAATATCGTGTCGGTCTGCTCCGACAATCGATATTTTAGCGATATTTCGTCGAAAAATTCCAACATTTCAATCCATGATAAACACTACATTAATGGTTTTAAGATCTACTTTTTGTTTGTTAGGTTCAGGAAAAAAAATACCTTTGTTAGGCACCCCCACACTGTTACATACACTTTGTTAGACGCATGATCCTTCCATAACTCATAGGGTGTTTTACTAGTTTTCTTATAAGGTATTTTATTTTGAATGTGACTAACGTAAAGGATATCTTCCCATACAAGTTCAAGGATGCTCCTAAACTTACCAACATTGTGTTCATCATGCCCTAGGGTCCTATTTTTCCTTTTCGCTATTCTATTATATTTTTAGGAATAAGGAATAGTCTCATAAATGTTTAGGACTCAGAGTCTTTTCTCCTACCAAGTCTAAGTCTCTTTATTTTCTTAGTTGATTTTCTACTTCATTCTTGTATTTAATTAAAGCATCTCTTGCTTCATATTTACTTCTTAAAAGATACATATAGCCTTGCATACCTCGAGTAGTCACCTAGGAAAGTTATGTAAAATCTTTTACCACCTCTTGTCATTGTATTTTTTAGATCTTTCAAGTCACCATGAAATAAACTTAGTAGTTCTAGTTCTCTTTCTATGTTTTTACAAGATTTCTTTGTGGTTTTAGATTCCACGTATGATTCACATTTTTCATGGTCTTCTACAAACAAATTAGAAATTAAACATACATAAACCATTCTTTTTGTATAAGAAAAGTTCATATGTCCAAATTTTTCATGTCACATATCACAAGAGACAACTAAGTAAGCAAAAGAAGATGTCTTTTTATTATTAATCATTTTAGAAACATTCAACAAGAAGAGACCTTCCCATTATTCTTAGATAACATGATTTTAACTAAATCGAACAAGATCCTTACTCTTGCCTTCCCGAGTAGAGATATTGATAGCAAGTTCTAACAAATATATAGCATATGAAGGACATCACTTACGGTGGACACTTTTCTCAAGGTTAGCTTGAGGAGAACTTGCTCTTTGCCACACTTCGGGGATAGTTTAGAATCACCCATGAACACTTGTTCCTCTCTTTCCTTTATAATAGTATAGGAAGTGAACGCACTTTTATTACCATAGATGTGTAGAGTAGCCCTAGAGTCTACCACCTAGTTCTTCATAATAATGACCATGCTCTCCTCATATGTGTCTAGACCTTGTTTTCTCAATTGGGTTTAATTGGTCCTAGAGTTTTTTCTTTTTTTTAGGTCTATTATTTTTCAATCTAGGTTTATTCTTCTACCAAATTATCCTTTGAGGATAGTTCTTTAGCTTTCTTAACGTTGTCCTCATTCTTGTTTTTTTTTTCTTCAATTTGAATTGGGTTATAATATCTTCTAAAGACATTTGCATTCTTTTGTGCCTCGTATTGTTTTTATAATCTTTCCAAGAATTTGAAAGAGTTACGATCAAATACCCAACCACAAAAGATTCAAACAGTTTTATGTCTTCATTAGCTAAGTCATTAATTAGTATGTAGTAAGCATAGATTTTAGATTTTACATCTCTATCCTTGTCATTTGGAATTTCCTAAAATTCTCTATGACATTTATGGGTTCCTACATCTTCCAAAACATATTTATTATTCATGATATCCTAAATATCCTTAGCTACCTTATACCGATGATATACATCAAACAATTTATTAAAAAATGTACTAAGGATGACATACCTAACTTGTTTATTTCCAGTTTTCTATGTAGCCAAATTTTCAAAATTATTCTTGGATTTGTGGTTAGTCGAAATATGTCCTAGGTTTACAATGACAATTGTAGAAAATACCTTTTCTTGTCATTTCTTAAAGAAGATTCATCAAAGGGACCAATCTTTGAGGTGTTAGGACAGGTGTGAACTAGGAAAGTTTTCATGAAATGAGATATACTTTAAGATTATTGTGTCTAAATAATAGAGGGCTGAAACAAATTAGAACTAAATTCAATCCAAAAGACCAAAAATCAAATTAAGGAAAAGAAGAGTTTAGGCACTTATTGGATTAGAATGATTGAGGTGTGACAAACCATAATCCTTAAAGTAGATATGCCCTCCTGGAAGATCAATTTAGGTGCAGCAGGGGAATGAGCATCCTACTTTTGGGATTCCACTACCAAAAGCCTCATCTAAGGTTCACTCCTTGGGCAAGGTATGGTACAACTATAATAATAGGAAATTCCTCCAAAAGAATGACTCAACTACAAGAAGATTGCAATTGTGAAAATTGCAGAGCATTGCAGCAACTAGGGGTACACTCGACTGGTATGGTGGACTGGATTGCAATATGCAAGGAATGTTATGGTCAAGTATAGTAGTGGAGTAGTCACTAGAGCCGGGGAGGGGGGGAGGGGGGGTTGGTGTATTGGGGGTCAAGGGGGAAGGGGGGGTGGTGTTTGTAAGCATAGTTCTAATGGGACTCTCCTAAAAAGGTTCAAAGACAAACAAAAAAAAAGGCTAAAATAATTAAGTGACAACTAATCCCAAAATCCCAAGGAATGGTTTGTGGGCACATGGGTTCAACTTCCCTATAAGCCCAAGAGGTTATGAAAGTGAAGCACCATATAAATTGCAAAAAGTTTCAATCTCTGTCTAATCTAGGATTGACAATTATTTTATGAACATGCACTCCAACACAAATATACACTCTTCCACCTCTCGACATATTGTGCTAATTGAGATGTTAGTAATGAGTTAAACCATCTATTTTATAAATAAAAACATTAAATAACTTTAATTTACCCTCGATAAATGCACCATGATATCCTCTATTACTCGGAGGTTAATGCTTTTCTTGGTAGGAACAACTTGTTATAAATGAAGCAAAAGACCAATTGCAAGTATATACTGATCAGATGTACTAAGTAACAATATATATTCAAAATATATACTCTCTCCATTCCTAGAAAATTCTCTCTGAAGTACTAAAAGTTTCCACGAGCACACAGCTTTCCGAAGTGATCCTGGCAATGTTTGATTTCAAAATTTTTGGTTCCACACTGGACATATTATATTTAAATATATGTGGTTAGCTGATCCATTATGTTAATCACATTGTATATATTTGTGGCTCTTGCTGAAATTGTAAGTTGTTGCTTGTCGCAGACCTTTTCTAGATATGTCTTCTCCTATAGCCACCTAGTGTTGCTCTATGTCTTTATGAAACATCCAGCTACCTTGATTTTCAATTGGCATACCAGTGACTTAAAATCCATATAAACTGCTTTCCACAGAGGAAAACTTAGGAGCTTGAAGTTTTAATAAGGTACTGGATAATATTGTGAAAAACTAGAAAACAAGAACAAAATAATGACTTCTTCTTAAGTATATATTAATTATTTTTACTTTTAGAAAGAGTTGTCTTGAGTACAGGCGCACATCACCCATGCGTGTGGATTAAATCATGCTTAGTTATCCTGAGTAGAAGAATGAGGCCAGCCATTTGGCAGGCCAGTTTTCTTTTCTTTTACCTAGTCATTTCCTGGTAGGATTACAGCCATGTAAGATTAAGATAAAGATAGGTTGCCAGGAGCAAATTGGGAAAAGCAAACTCCTACCCATTCTCCTTGCTTTAGGCTAGTGCTGCCGTGCAGTACATGCAAATTCTTGGTAGTTACCCAAGCCTAGGACAAGATACATTTAGATGGTGCAAGCAGATTGACTTTCACGGTTGTTAGTGTAAAAGGTAGCTTGTTATTTGGTTACGTAAGTACTCATTTGATACTTACAATTTGTACATTCAAATCTATTGCCCAATTAATTTGACCCTCTCATGATTGAAAAGAAATCTAGCTACCTTCCCATGGTAGAGGGTTGCTTGGAGTATAAACAATCCTTGCAATTTATATTAAGTTTTCATACTCCAAACCAATTAAGCAGCCACTGAAATGGTCAAAGAAAATGGCTTCGATCCCTGATGAAATCCATTATCAAGTTCGTGTTTTACGGGTCAAAGGCAGTTGTCTCTAAAATCTATCCAGACCTTAGTGCTGTTGATCTGATTGGCCATAATTCCGTTAGGGCAGGTAGGAGATTTTTAACAAATGTAGCATTTTTAAAAATATGTTTCAAAACCTGGGGTTTGAAAACTTATTTTCAAATATATTTAGTATATAAAAAGTCAAATAAAGGGTTTCTTTTGAAGGGTAATTTAATACGTATATAAAAAATCAACTTCAAGCTTTACGATAATCAATGAAGTTATTTGTTCATATCAAAAATCCTGGCAGGCTACCACCACTCAGTTGCACCAATAACTTGTGACGTGTCTGTCTACCGTGCCGTTGTGCCATGGCTAACTTGGCTGTCTCCGAAAAACTTATTTCACGTAGGAACATCAATGTTTGAACGTAAAAGCAAGAAAGTCAATAAAGACCAACCACAAGCTACCAAATACACTCTATAAATACCCATCTCACAACACAAATAAATCAGAAGTTGAAGCAGGCATAATTAGTCGTGTGAAGGAAAAAGAATGGCATCTGAATGTGAAGGTAAATGAGGAATTATTGTTCATGTCATTAACATATGATATTTGCTTCTGTTGGAACACTGCATCTCTTATGCTAATCATTTTCTGAGCTTATGCAGGTAAGAGTTCCTGGCCCGAGCTGGTGGGAGTTCAGGGAGAGGTTGCTGCAGAAACCATTAAGAGGGAGAATCCTCATATCACTACTGTTGACATCTTGTTAGAGGGAACAATCGTTACCCAAGATTTTTACTGCACTAGGGTCCGTGTTTGGGTCGACGAAAACGGCATCGTAATCAGTGTCCCTACCATCGGATAGACTCATTGGGTTGGTGTTTATTCACCCAGCCTTATTTGGTAATGTTTATTGTAATTTGAAATGGTGCCCCAGTAAGCTGAAATAAAATAAAATAAATAAGTGTAGCATGACCTAATAAAGTTGGAGAACTCTTGTATTTTCCCTTTCCGTTTATGCTCATCTCTCAAAATATTTGTTCCATGAACATGCTTCTTCAGCAGAAGCTTTTCCTTTTATAACAAAGGATGCCTAAATGTGTCATATAAGCTTAATTAATTCATCATTAAGCCCAATTGAAGCGTTGTTTGAATCAATTTCTAAGAAGTTAAAAGTTATTTTGTAAGTCTCATAAATGTTTTTTTCGCGTTCAATTAATTTTGTTCAAAGCGCTCATAATTTAAAAAAAGAGCTTAATATTAAAATTAGAAAAACATTATTTCTTTATGAAAACTATAATTTAGCTAATACCCAAAAAAATAAAGAGGTGTTTGGAAAAGTGAATAAGGGGCACCACAATCAGAAGACAAACTAATAAGATATATCATTGAAGGAACGTATGAGTGAGAATGAGTTTTAGAATTGATAAGATTTATGTTGTCTATAAGGAATTGTTCCCTCCAACACTAAATTTTTGTCCCTATGTAGATAAGAACACATGGCCTACCTACATGGAAAGCAACATTAAGGTGGTGTTTATTTTTTTGTTGAATAAAAAAAGTCAAAATATTTGATTTTTTTTATTCAGCTAAAAGTAATCTATTAATATCGTTCAATATAACTAAACTGAACATAATAATAACAAATTCACTTTAGTCATGTTGGAGGATGTCAATAAGTTACTTTTAGTTTAATAGAAAAAGTCAAATATTTTGATTTTTTCTATTTAACCAAAAAAACAAACACCACCTAATAATTAATAAAGGCAATGCAACAACTTTCTAATGACTTTCTACATATGAAACACTCTAATTTATCTGATTTTTCTTCACGTCAACCTAAAAGTGAGAAAAATACTCCCTATTTTCATTAATATACTCCTATTAAGAAAATGACTACTCTATTTTTATCATATATTCTCAATCTTTCATAGGCATTTATCTATTTAAAAACTAAAATTTTATCTTTCATCAAATTCAAATTTGTATCATGCGTGATAACTCTCTTATGCTACATAATTTTTAGCCACCCCTAAATTTCTCATTCATCTTATTTTAACAATTTCCATTTCAAAAGGTCAAATTATTTCCGGCTTTCTCCGCATCCCCAAGTCTCTTAACTAAGACAATTAACTAAAACAAAACCTACCCTCCCAATTTTCTTAATTCTCCAAAACCTCTTTTTTACTCTTTTAAATAAACTAGTAAGTGTCCGTGCGTGTAGCACACGAGGACAATATACAAATATATAGTAATTATAAGGAATATAATTAGTAAAATCTTTTGTTGAGTTTAAAAGTTCTGGTTGTAGCTTCCCAGGGCTCAATTCAAGCAGCAACAAAATAAAGGTTTTCAAAAAAACACTTTTTAAAACCATTTGATAGCAATTCTAGAAAGAGTTTCTAATTGTGTTGTATGTTACTGTGGATATATGAATGATTCAAGTTCACACACCTAATGTAGAAATATGAGGGTATGATGCCCCTTATCCATGCACAAGTATAAATACCAAGCCTGGTTCTTTAAATTCATCGATTAAACACCTCTATCCCCTCTTAATTCATCAGCTAATTATGTCTCTGTCTCTCTAGCAAATGATGTTTTCCAGAAAAGGCCTTAGTAAGATGGTCCAAATGATACTCATTATCTCACTGATTTTGAGCTCAAATTCTTTTGTAATGGCAAGGTTTCTTAACAAGGTGTCACCATCGCTGGTGGTTGTGTCGCACGAAAAGCCTCCATTTCCACCTTCTGGGCCTTCAAGTTTGTACTCACATTCCCACTAATAAGGGTGGCCATTGTTGAATACATGCATGGGTGAGCCACCATCTCTTGTAATGAATTTGTCTTTAATTAGTATTAATGAAATCTCAACTCCTGTAAGTATGAAATTAAATGCTTTTCTTTCTCTTCTTTGATATATATATATGCTTCAAGCTTTCACGATGCCTCGTGGTGCTAACTGCAGATGTGCAATAAGAAACCAGATGACCCGAAAATCCAATATCGAATTATCATAACCGAGAAGGATAATGCTGTCATGGCATGCAACTAACTTTTCGAATATCAAGATCTCCCAACAATGATATCGATTAAGGAAGCATGTTGCTTTACAAATACCTGGTAGTACTAGCTTGAGTTTATGTAATCCATGCTATTATTTTGTATTTGTAAGTATAATATTCTAGCTTGTTCAAGTGTTTTGTGAAATGCAGACTGTGCCTTCTGTTCCCAGTTATGATCTTCTCCATTTCTACTAAATTCCTAAGAATGCATGGGCCATTGCTCCCATGCTAGCCACTTCCACGCAATGCATTTTGAAGGGAAAAACTCGAATATCTCCGTTTCCAAGTCCAGATCAAATTAGAAACATGCATAATTACCTAGGCTTTTTCTAAATCCTATGCACAAAAGAAAAATAACATTTTTATACTTTAAAATGATTCAGAAAGTGCTAACGAAAACTATACCTCAGATTCAAATGTTCCCGAATCAAATCCACACGGTGAAGATGAAGATTGAAATCACATAAGTCTCATAAACCTAAAATCTTCCGTTCGATAACTCGAACCTTAATCTTGGCACACTTTCGATAGGGAAGAAAATAAGGTGGATGTTATAGCTCTCAATCTCTCTGGATGGTGAAAAACAAGTTATGTAAACCCTAACCCCTAGAGGGTATTTATAAGGTTCTTAAGTGGGCTTAAGTGACTTGAGCCCACTTAGGCTTGGGTAACTTAATTTAGCCCAAAACATGTCTTAATTGATTAATTAGTCCAATAGGGTCTATTAATTAATCAATTAACTCAATCCAAATACTTTGTCCACTTACTCCTGTACAACCTTGCATAATTATCAAAACGCCCTTATACACAAAAGTAAACTTAGAATCAATTTGACCCTCATAATCTGTGCCAACAATATATATGAGCTCAAAGCGAGAATCACTGGAACCCATAGAAATACTAGCCCCCCCATAATCTAATTCTAAAGTTGATTCAACATCCCACTGTAGAGAACCAACTGAACTCCAGTATCCTATGTAAATAACAACAAAACACCAAGTGTTCGAGTCCGTGACTTGTTATCCATTGTGTTTAGTCTCCCCATAAACTAGTGTCCGTAGTCTAATGTGATGAAAGCTATCAACCTTTCAAGACTACCTCCACCATCCTTGAATTACAGATCCTCCTATTGTATGTTCAATTGACATATCTTAGCTTTCAAGGAGCCTATGTCAAGTTCCACTTATGGAATTACTATGGTCATAGTTTTCATGAACACACCTCCTTCGAATCACCCAATGGGACACATTGTCTCAATCTCAAGAGATATCATGGTGTCATAACTACTTGATAACATTAAGTCATAACTCACCATAGGTCATGTCCAATGTGTAATCATACACACACTAGTGCATTCACCATAGGAAACTTATCACAATAACTAAAATCAGTCATCCCTCCAATTAGAAGGTAGTACACTACAATCTCTAATGGGTTACCTAAACTCATGAACCGGTTGTGAACAAGTCATCTATTTGCAAGGAACCTATGACTTAAATCTTTTATGCAACTCCTAATGCACCTAAGTCACATACAATGCAAAAGATGTTAAATAAAATACTCAGGAAGTATAATACATGGAATAAGGATAAATAAAAGTGAAATTGAAACATCATTAAACAAATAATGAATTCCAAATTTATTATATCATATCATGTTTTTAAGGGCTTTATCCTAACACATTTATCATTAAGGGTTTCTACAATAAGCTTTATAAGTACATTTGACTAAAATTAACCAGTGATTAAGCCATTGTTTCTAAATATCAAGGCCACAAAAGCATCTCATTTTAACCTTTTACAGTATTGAGTGAAAGAGTTGGTTATACATGACTAAATTTACGGAATAAATGTGCTCCGGCGTGACAAGAAGAATAGTCCCCAAGGCGAAAGTCTTGAAGTCAGTTTTTAGGTCAAAAGTAAAATTAGCCCCCCTTCTAAAAGGCATATTCTGGACCTGCATTTATCATTTGGAATGAAGGACCAGCAAGCATTCATTAGATAAAATATGGCATGACAATGAGCAATAGAGAAAGGAGAATATGACATGAAAATCAGTTCAGGTCTTCAAAGTCTTCAATTCCGATTCTGTACCACATGAATACTACTAGATCCTTCAGATCTTAACTTCATTGCAAACTGCCCATATTGTTTAACAATAGTTGATTCAATTCGGATTCCCTTTAGATACCAGTCCATATCCGATTTTCTCAACCAAGCTAGTCATCTCACTGATCATGAAAGCCCCAAGTATCTTATTACAAAGCCGCATCAGAATTTATTCTCAGAATAAGATAGACGCATATGGAGATCAAAACTCATATGGGGATCAAAAGAAAGGATTAAGAGATAGTACATAAGATGAACTCCTTGTAGATTCAGTCCCTTCTTTCACATTCTCTTCAAGGAAGTCAGAACCAATCTCCAGAAAATCCACACAAAGCCGCCATGGAGTCTCGTCTTTGCTGTCCAGAAAACTCCTCTCTTTGCTGCCCAGACATTTAGCCTATATGCTACCAGAAAGTCATTCCATTTGCTGGTAGAAACTCATTCCCTTTGCTGCCAAAAACTCACCCCTTTGCTGCCCAGAAATTTATCCCATATGCTGCCAAAAAATTATTCCCTTTGCTGCCAGAAACCAATGACACTTTAATTTATCTTAATCTCCTTCAGACCAATTGATCTCCTCCAATTTTTTTTTAACTAAATTTTCAATCTATTTTTCTCTTTTTCCTCTTTGAATTCAAATTGTTCTCTCCTTTTTTAAATCAAATTATAACTGCACATTAAGAAAGACGAAATAGAACAAAAATAAAAATAAAACTAGAAATAAAATAAATAGAAAAAAAATTAAAAAAAATTAAAAAAAAATGAATAACAATGCAATGACCAAAGAGGGAATGGATCGACTTATACCATGCCAAGAACAAATAGGCGGACATCATACACGGCGAGGAATGAGTGGGCTTACATTGTACTGGGCCACGACAAATTTGAAGGCCACACTCATCGGGTCTATGTCCGTGGCCCATGCATGAAAGCAATCATCAATCACTAAAGTTATTGTTTTGAACCAAAAACTAAGATCATCATTAGTCCACTAATCATTTATATACTGTAGAACAATTGCAATTTGAAGTATAGACATTAATTATGCAAATGGAAATCATTATTCTCACTTTCTTCGAATCAATTGTCGGGATTGGAAAGGACTCTTTTAGGTGCATCAAGTGTGATTACCCAAATAACATGTCATTAATATATATTAAACCTAAGTTGGATCGATTTAAATGCATAATTCTAGATGATATGAGTATTTTTACTCAAGTCTAAATGTTATTAAGTGTTAAATTATTTATTTTATAAATTATAAATATTTAAAAGTTAATAATTAGACGAGTTTGCTCCAATAAAAGTAATTAATATATATATATATATATATATATATATATATATATATATATATATATATATATATATATATATATTTACTCTTATTTTAAAGAATTTGAAAATTAAGAGATTGTTTGGCCATATGGTTTAAAAACATTTTTCTGTTTTTAAAAATAGAAAGCTGGTTTTAAAAATCTAAATTTTAGAAACAAAAGAAAAAAATAAGACGGAACTTGTTTTTAAACATTATTGTTAAATTAAAAAATAAAAAATATTTTTTAAAATAACTTAAAAAAATATGACCAGCCCTAATATTTTGATTAAAGAGATAATGATAATCTCAAAATGCTAAAAACTGATTATATGTAAAGTAGCAAATTGGGAAAGAAATAAATTTCTTGTATGGAACTCAAGCTTGGGATGAGCCTTGGAAAAAAAGGAAGAAACATGGTAACACTGAGTCATGCGAAAGAGCAACGAAACTGCAGCTTTGGTTGGATATCTACTCCAAGATATGAGAGTATTTTGACCATTTGGACAACTCTTTTCTCATCACAACTCTTTTCTCATCAAAGTCAATGCCCCTTGTCCACAAAGCAACCTAACTACTGTGGGTAGGTGTGTTTCCATTTCCGGGTCCAATATATATATATATAAAAGAAAGAGTGGGTCTGAAATCTTCAACCATTTAAGAGAAAATGTTTCTCCAAAAAACAGTAAAATGATTTTTCAGCGTTATATAAGTAATTTTTCATTGCTAAAGTAATTTTTTAATACTATAAATGATTTTTAAAATTTTTAAAAGTGTTTTTTAAATTTTTTTAATCATTTATTCTTTTTAAAAAAATGATTTTATGAAAAAATATTTTCTAAAATTACTTGCAAATAGATTTATTCCCTTATCAATTATTTTTAAAAATGTTTAAATCATTTTAATACTTAAAAAGATAAATATATATATTTAAGTGTTAGAAAAAATAAAAACACTTTTTAGAATTATTGTGAAACACATAGTTTGATAATTATAGTATAATTGATAATAATTTTATGAAATGTTTTTAATATTTTTAATACTTGAAAAATAAAAAAAAATTAAATATTAAAAATACTTTCTAGAATTATTGTGAAACAGACTCTTAGTCACATGGCCACAATTATAATAAGCCAGCTAATTAGTATTTTAATTAGTGTAATTAACCATTGTTAAAAGCCGTAACAAGTAAATTTCTTGTTTGTATGCAAAAATTGATACTATACTTGGATTGGCTCTAGCACGACCAGGTTGTTTTCTTTTCTGAAATAATCCAACTTGGTCAATTGAGTGAAATTTGATTCACGTGTTAAGAATTCTCATGTTTCATGGGCCAAAATTCTACTTTGATGAATTATTTTTTCTTCAAAATTTTCGTCCAACTTTTACAATCTTCAAGGTATTTATAGATTTATGGATTCTTGCCCAACACGTCCAAGTTTTGATTTATTTCTTAGCCACCAAAATTGATCGATATCAACTGGAAAATTGAGATTGAAAGCCATGACCACAGGTCAAGAAGAAAAATTAAGTGTGTATAGAGGAAGAATGGAGAACTACTGTACAAGGTAACTTTTTAGTATCTTCTATTACATTTTCTATGTAAGATGAGTTGCTCATTCTCCACCATAACCGCACCATGATCACCGACTTCCATGAGAAAACACCAATGAAAAATCGAAATGACATTACTAGTAAAAATAGTTGCAGGTAGATGCAGACAATTAACAACCCTAATAAAGACCATTAGCATTTCAAGTTCATTAGAGCAAATATTGGTGCTGGGATCCAATTACCCTCCCCATCCAAACACCCTCAGTTCAATGAAATCCATAGAAGTTGATCTTCAACATTTTCAAACTGAATCTCTAAAGAAAATGTAGGCTGGCATTCAAGGCCGTGTTTTCCGCGTGGATTTTAGACCATATGGCTTCAAACTTCTAACCGTATTGGAGAATTCGACACAGATATCCATCGTGTCCTAAGTCAAAAAGAACTCATTACTATTTGAACAAACCCAAGAAACCATCCCTATATATACACAAATAAAAACACTTAACATTCTCATTCTCAAATCCAACTCAATTTTCAGCCTCAAATCTCCTCTTTTCAGCTCCAACAACAAATTAACAAAAATGGGGTGCCATAGGGGAACTCTCTTCACCACAGTAGCCATCATTTTCACCATCTTTCTCTCTTCAAACACCCTACAACTTGCTTCAGCCACGAGGCCTCTGCATGGAGAGCATAGTTTTAAGAATCAAGCTTTGCTGCTCCAATCTTTGCAGGCGGGGCCGGTAACACCATCAGGCAGTTCTCCATGCAGCCACATCCCTGGCACTGGAATATGCGTGAGCGAAATGAACTATGGGCGCCCTCTTGTTCATCCACCGCCACCATTTCCTGGCAACATCATCGATTCAGCGGCAGATTCCATGGCTAATGAGGCTAACAAGCAAGACCCTAGCTCTTGATCTTGTCTGGCAATCGAGCTCAATTAAGCTAGATGGTCAGCTAAATAAATAATGGAAAATACAAATATGATAACGTCATTCACTTTTTGTTTTTTTCAGTTTGTTGGGTTTTCTGTCTTTTCTCAAATGGGAGGTTTGGTTATAAAACCTTCCAGTGATTTTACCGCTTGAATTTGATTATTTATCATATTGTTGTTGTCGACCATTATTGATTGGGATCAATAAACCATTGTATTTTATAACTTATATATTTAGTGGGATTGCTCTTTCCACTAGATGGACAAATAGTAAAATTTCATGCATATGAGTGTATTTTTTTTTACCTTTAAGAAGAATAAGATTATTGATGATGTTTGGGATATTTGGTAAAACTTGATACTTAATTTTTAATAATTTAAAATGATTTTAAATTAAATTATGTTTAAATTATTAAGTTCATAAATTGATTTACCAAAACATTTATTAACTTTTAAGTTGTAATATTAAGTTACTTTATCAAACATACTTAATATGTTTAATAATTTAACTTTTATTATATTGATTTTATCACAAACATTCTTAGTAAAGAATTTAAAATTTGAGAAATTATCATATATGCTATAAACTTTTGAGACACTCTTAGTAAAGAATTTAAAATTTGAGAAATTATCGTATATGCTATAAACTTTTGATAAAGATAACCACTCGTCGCTCCTAATTTTTTTTTTCTTTCTTTCTTTTAAGAGACATTCCTTCAAATGGATCATTATGCAAAAAGGCTTCTATATGCAATTAGGAGAGTAAAAAAATAAAAAGCAATAGTACCCTTATTAATATAAGAAGGGTGTCTCAATAATTTCCAGAAACCAACATATGTAGTTAGCACATTGAATTTGATTTAAAAAGAGCATCAATTACCTTCAAAAAATTTTAAATGTTCAGAGGCATGCAAATAAAAATAGTTACTCATTAAGAGAGTTTTAGATAAATTAACCTATTGATATTTAATATGGTTTGATGACTTAATTTAAGTTATTAAACATATTAAATATACTTGAAAAAGTGACTTAATATTTTAAAATTAAAAATTATTTCAATAAATCAACTTAATGACTTGACACTACAAAAGTGTATAGCCACGACTACACCCTACAACTAAAATTACGAAAGCACGCAACTATATGATTTAGGTTCGAATCTAGTGAATCACAACTTAGAGTGACTACTGGGGGTGCAAACTGTTGATGCCTTACGTCCCAGTGATCCACGTAGCTGCCAAGTGGATGCACGCTTTCAACCAAGATTGAGTTCTGGTTCAGTCTTCCCTGCAAAAGATGTTCGGACAGGGTGTTCGGACACACCCTCCGATGGTTTTGTTAGTCATGGATCAAGAGATTAAGCTGTCAGCCTTTTTTAGGGATCGCAAGCTTACCTTCCTCCTTGTGTGAAGGTCCTTTTATATAGTGTTAGAAACTCTACCTCCCTCTTTAATGGTAGGAAGACTTTTTGGCTCGTTATGATGCCTCTAGGTGGTGGCAGGGTCATCATCACCCTACGGGCGGCTGTCAGAGATCGTGGGAAGCGACTTGCCATCATTCCTATCCTTTCGCTCTGCAGGCAGTGGAACGTGGGTTGTGGCAGGCTATCGGAATGACGTAGCAAGGCTTGCACACTTTAGTCGATGATCCGGACAACATATCCAGATAGGGATATGCTATCGTCCGGATATGATGTTCGCGAGTGCTGTGTGCTTCTCCCTGAGGGAGTCCGGATAGGGGAGCGCACCACGTGTCATCAGGGGGAGGGGTCCCTACAATGCCCCCCTTTTAACCTGTCGATTTTGCCCGGGCAAAATGGGCGGGTTAAAAATGATTGTTTTTTAAACTGAGGTTACTTTTTGCGCTCATTGGGCCACGTGGTGCGCGGAAGCGAAAAGGAAGAAGAGCATTTATGATGAGCCACCGTCTCTGGGATTTCCCAGGCAACGTGTCTTTTCAATAACGGCGCAGCTGGGCGGTTAGAATACCGAGGGGCTGTCTCTCTTTAAATAGCAGACCGAGCACCCTACTCTTGCATTTTTTCTTCTGCATTTTCTGCTGGTAGTGCTTTCTCTTCAGCCTTCTGCGTATCTTCGTCTGTGAGTGAGGTTCTAGGGTTTCTACTAGCAATAGTCGTGTCGTGACGGTGACTGCATCGCGGACTTTATCTCCATTTTGCCAGTTTATGCTCGATACGTTCTCTATTCCTGCCTTCTCCTCATTGTGTTTGTTTTGCGGTTGTTTCTAGCTTGTTGGGCAAGCTACTTGCGACTGGGGGTCAGTACTGGTTTTTTTTAGGGCTTTTTCGGGGGATTCTGGTTGTGTTTTGGGTGCGTTAGGGTTTCTATTGCCCCCCTGCACCTTTTGTGGGTTACCGATCCTTCTTTGGGGTGGAACCAAGGGTTAGGATGGGGAGGCTGGTTATGTTAGGTTTTCTGGGCGTTTTTGCCGTCAAGGTTGTGGGGCCGAGTCCTTGTTTTTTTACTGTTGTCATCTTGCCATGCAGGTTACGTTTCAGCTACACTCTTAAAAATGCTTGCGAAAAAGGACATTGCTTCATCTAGCGCGGTCGGGCAGAGTGGCAAAGGTGCGTCCGGAGAGGTCCATGCGGAAAAATCCGTGGACAAGCTAAACGTGAGGGAGTTCTGCGAACGCTTTTGCATTCCGAATGGCGTGTCCGTTCAGCTTGTGGACGGAGATGCGGTATCGACTGAGAAATCCGCGGACAACACTATCTACTTCACCAAGGAGCAATTCAATGTTGGGCTCCGGTTTCCCCTCCCATCGTTGTTCAAAGAATTTCTTCACTTCACCTAGATCCCCCCGGCCTACATCCATTCCAACATGGTACGGGTGCTGATGGGGTGCAGCATTCTGAGCATGTTGTTCAATCTGGACCTTTCACTGCTAGAGGTTCTATTCATTTACTCCATCAAGAAGGGGGAAAATGACGTCTTCAGCCTGGCTGCCGGCTTGCCTTCTCTCCAATTGGTGACTGATCTTCCGGATTCGACGAAGGGAGGAGCCAAGGGGCATGTATTAGTCTTGGGTGTCTGGGCTGGGCTACTGGAGCATCCAGAGAGACCGTTTTCCCCAAACCGTTCGCTGGTACTTTCGGGTAAGGCAGCTTATGGGGTTTGTCCGGCGTTCGTCTGTTGTTCTTCTTATTTTAAGGTTATCAAATGGCTAACATCTTTGGTTGCTGATAAAGCAGGTACGGACAAGAGGGGTCGCGTAGTCGAGTGGGTGGAAAAAGCGTCCTTCGACCGATTGAACAAGCTATTTAAGATTACTGCCACTAAGAGGCATCATCAGACGCTGCTTATTGCGCGAAACTTGTTGGTCGTTGTCCAGGACCCCCAGGCGTACGTCACCAATATTCTCCCTAGGAAGTTGCCAAAAAATGTAGTGCCTGGGGAGCATTTCGTTCTTAAAGATCTCCCATTCTACAAGGAGGCGCGCAAGGCAGACGTCCGGGCACGCCGAGCACTTCTTAACGAACGGGAGGAAAGAAGGCAAAAGGGAACTTTGCGGAAGGCCCCTAGTGATAAACGCCCCGCACCCTTTCCTCCCGCTCGCGCCCCAGCGAGAAAGAAGAAGAAAGTTCCCACAAAGGGAATAGTAATAAGATCTCCAGCTTCTTTCGGCTTGCCCTCTGTTTTAAGCGATTCCGTACGTATCCCTGGTCAAAACGGATCAGGGCCTTCAATGCCAGCGGCTGAACGGTTGGCTCTTCTGGCTGGGGTAGAAACTTCAGTGGATCAACCCGGCTCTCGCCACCCGGACGCGGATGTAGCCGAGGCCTCTTGCTCGGACCCGTTACCTCCTACGGCCCCTCCGATGGAAGAAATGGGGGCTGAAAGGCAGGGTTTGCACCCTTGTGAGTCGAGTTCCTTTGCACTTGTACTGCTGAAGAGGGAGGCTGCAGGGAGGTCTAGTCCACCCCGCGATTTAAAGTCCGGCATCAGCGGGCGGCTTCAAGATCGTCTTCTGGAAACCATCGAAGTCAGTTGCTCATCCACCCAGGAGGGTCATTCGGAGAGGAGTCAGACGAAGATAGCAGAAAAGAACCCAACCGTCCCAGTGTTGGTCCCAAATGAGGTTTCGCCCAAAGAGATCCAGCCGGCTTTGAATAATGGGGGCCCGGATCCGGGAGAGGAGTCACGCCATAACGCCTCGTTAGGGGAGAGTCCAGTTGATGATGCGGCTTGCACCTCTGCTAGCCCTTTCAGCTATGCGGAGTTGGGAGAGATGTTGAAACAAATTCCACCCGGCTCAGATGTTGCTCTGCCTTCAGCGAAAATGTTTGAGGCGGCGGAAATGGTATAGCTTACTCCTCTTGATTTTTCTTGTCATACTGGTGTGTTTTTCACATGGCTGGTAATTGAACTTGTTGTTGTGAGTTTTTCTGCAGCTGGTGAGCGGTATTCGCGGAATGGTTCAACAACACGATCTTTTTTCAGACCTGCTGCGGATTACCGATCACATGAAGGCCTTCGTCTCCCAGCACATGAGCGGTGAAGAGGAATTGCGCTCGAGATTGGAGCAGGCCGAAGCCAGCTTATCCGCTGCCTGGAGAGCCTCTAAAGAGAGTGCTGAAGCTTTGAAGAGGTCCCAGGATGACAATGAGGCTCTCCGGATAGAGCTAGTAGAGGCAAAGAGACGGGAGGAAGCTACAGAAGCCCGCCTGCACGAGGCAGAGGACAAGACGGCCCAACTGAGGGGGGAATTGAGACAACTCCGGACAGAGGTGCCAATTGAGAAAAAACAGAAAGAGGACTTGCAGTTGCGTTTATCAGCACAAAAAGAAGAGTTGGAGGTTGAGTTTGCCGCGCAAAGAGAGGAACTCAAGATGAAATACCAGAAGCAGGTGGACGAGATGTATTTCTTCGGCTACTGTTGCTGCATGAAGAAGCATGGTATCAAACGGGACGTCCCTTCGATTCCCCCGGGTGAGGAAGAAAAGTTGCGCCGCAAGCCTTCCCAATGAGAGCTTTTCTTTTTGTAACTTTTACTACTATTTCTCCTTGTATTAGTAGTCCGGAGAACCTTTTTGTGTACAATTTTTACAATTATGAATAAAACATACTCATTCACATTGTTCTTCTATCTTTCTTTCTGTGGACCCACATTTTTCACGTACGGCCCCACTCGATCGGCGAGACTCACTTTTTATTTGTGAAAAATTAATTTTTAGAAAAATTGGAGTCGCCACTTATTTTATTTTTATTTTAAAGGGAAAATAAAACAAGAAATAAAAACCCTAAAAAAAAGTGACTCCATAATTTTTGGAAAAGCATGTCTTTGAAAACCCAAGTCTTGGTCCGGGGATCAGGTTACTTATTGGGAAGGTACCTCTAGGAGGTAGCACCCCTCTAAGCCCTATAAAGGTCTTTACTAACAAAGTTAAGGGAAGTGTGGCCATTAATCAGTTAACTATGGATACCTAGGTAGGTTAGGTGATTCTGAAAATATAGCATGCCAATCACAATCAAATCGCAATAAAGGAGAGTTAGGGTGCATACCTGAACCGCTTCTCAAGCGCTGTCATAAAACATAAAAGTCAGTGTAAAAATCTATCACACAACATGTGTATTATCCGAGCAAATCAAGTATATATTTAAACACCCAAGAATCACATCATGCATGGATATAGTCATCAATGGCATACATGTCCATAGAGTTAAAAAAAAATGGGTGAGAAGGAGCGTACCTGGATAGTAAGCTAAAGCGCCTTTATAGGAAACAAGTTTGCTTAATAATAAGTGCGAAATAATCTCATATGCCACAAGGAGGAAGCACAATCAATCAAATATCAAGCAAACAATATTGATGAAAATATCATGGATGTCGGGCCCCCACCAAAGCCCTAATTAATTTCGCATGAGTTGATTCTATGAATTCCATTGTTTGGAATCATGAAGTTTGTTCATGCTTATTGAAAATCAAGAAAATCAGTTGAAAATCAAATAAAATAGTGAAAACGCGTGCCGGAAGGAAAGTGGCAGCAAAAGGGTGTTGAAATCTGGATTTTGTACTTAGAAGCTTCTAAGAAACCTTAGAGAAAACCAAATTCATTTTTTGATAGAAAAAGGTTTTGAAATCCGGATTTAAGACGTATAAAATCACAAAAAAGAAGAATAAACAATAGGAGGAGTACGATGTGAGGCAAAGTGACCACGTTGGAGCGAGGTCGGGGGTTATGACCAAGTTTGCACTGTTGGTGATTGCAGGCACTGCTGTCATTTTCTCTGGATTTTTCCTTCTACTCTTTCATATGCATTTAAGTACCTTACATCACTGCATTCTCAGACCTTTTCTAATTCCTTGAAATCCCCCTACATTCAGATGCAGCATCAATATTGTTAGAGCAAGTGTCGGTATCTTCTATGACCTCCTTATTAATTTCTTCTGATATTTCAGCTACAGAGCTGAGACATGCACTTTCTTTTCACCAATCTATTTCTGTAGCATCTCTACTTCCATTGCTCTTGTGATGGGAAATCTTTCAGAGTCTTTGCTGAAATCTTCTACAACCTGTAGGTTTACAGTTTTAGTCTGCACTTCAAAATCTGTCATTCTAGGATTTTCAGCGAGTATTGTCTCAGAATGCCGTTCCTATTTAACCAATTCAACTTCAATGGATATGGTTGGAAACTCCCTGATGTCTATCTCTTTCTCTATGATCAATTTTTTGTTGTTTTCATACTC
Source organism: Vitis vinifera (assembly GCF_030704535.1). Lineage (NCBI taxonomy): Eukaryota > Viridiplantae > Streptophyta > Magnoliopsida > Vitales > Vitaceae > Vitis > Vitis vinifera. The sequence goes on along the minus strand of NC_081809.1, from coordinate 7,107,075 downwards.
TTCTACAGGTTTCTCAGCTCCCTCAGGAACCCCTACTGGCAGCTTCATGATTCTGTCACTTTCTATTAGAGAATCTGAGCGTTTTATTGTAGACACGTTTCTTTGATGCTCTAACCGTGATACTTCATCTAGAGTAATGCATTCTTCTTTTGGTGGTTCATTTGGATTGATTTGCTGTATATTCTCATTGAGCAGCACCAATCCAGAAATTTCAAATACCCTAAGCTCTTTCTGTTGCAAGCATGTTTCTTCTGCTGCCTTTGTGGCAAAAGAATCTTCTAAATTCTCACATAGACTTTGAGGCTTCTCTTCCTTGTGAGGCTTCTCTTCTTGCACTTTGTTTCCATCAAGTAAAATCACAGACAGAGTGTAGTTTCTGAATTATTGGTATGCTCCGAATAGGAGAAGGCACATCAAAGGAGAGGAAAGAAGACGTTGCCTTTGTTACTTTCTGACAAGCTCTTCTGGGCACTACTTCCAGCATCATCACGGGCTTTATTCAACACCTGGTTCACTCTATTCTCAAATGATTCCATCATAGTCCGCCTAGGCTCCGCTTCTAACTGTCTTTCTTGGGCAGCCCTAATAAGTTCTTTCACTTCATTTTTGGCTTTAGATATGGTTTCATTAATTTTTTCCATGATTGCTACAAGTGAAGTCAAGGTTGATTAACTATCCCATGTCCATATATGCGTTTCATCATAATAGAATTATGAGAATCTGTTCATGTTACTTCATGGAGAATATCAGAATGTCCACTTTTCATATTCAGTCTTTGAATGACAGTAACACGACCAAGGTCATTGCACAAGTTTTGAAGATAAAAGAATTAGAATTCAGTTCTCTATCCTGACATTTTTCTTCTCAGCAAAGGGTCAAGAAACTGCTTAAAGAAGTTGGGTCTTTGTTCTTCATTGGCATTTAATTCTGATTCGTTGTGACTCATTCTAAAGAAAACAACGTCATCATCTTTCTTCCATCTCAATATCTTCGGAGTAAACCATCTACCAAAGGATTTCATGTCGTACTTGTCCATTATCTTTTAAAGCATCCTTACTATCATTTCTGAATTCCATATGTAGTAGAGCTAAGTGAATGCTGAATAAAACCCCTTTAAGACTATGGTATTGAGTAAAATAATAGGCATTTCTTTGAGAGGTTGAGCAATATAGTAGAAGCTTCAGTAAAACTTCAATTCAAGACTCTTCCATAAATAATCAGCAAATTCAGGAATTTTCTGTATTGTATGGACCAGAACTGACACATGGGAGATATGAAGTTGGATCAAGGTAACCAAAACTACCCTTTACATTTGTACTGATACAAGATTTATTTGAAGTGCCTAATTTTGAAAGACCAAAATCAGAAACCTTGACCATATAATTCTCATGAAGCAACATGTTTGTTGATTTAATATCCCGGTGAATGATTCCCCCATCAGAACCAGTGTGAAGGTGATCAGTACCGCATGCTGAACCAATGCCAATCTCAAGCCTTTCATCACAGTATCCAATCAAGGAGAACCAGATGGCGGTGGCGAATTTTGGATAAGACCTTGATTTCAGCTTGAAATTTAGTGAAGCCCTGGTGTTGCCCTGGTTGACTTCGTTTGACAGCCTCTTTCTTACCAACTTGAGTTCTTTTAGTATGTGGAATACCGTTCTCTATCAACCTTGACAGAGTATAAATATGCAGCAATTCATTCCCAATGAATTAAATTATGAGACTTTCATCAGAGGCTGCAAAGTTCTTAACATGCTCAATAGCACCATCAATATCATTAAACTTGAAATGCGATGTTCAGCAAACTATCATAGAATTTCCAATAATGACAAGCTAACTAAATTGAAACTTGATCAATATGTCATTTAAATTTCTTCAAGTATAACATGTAGGAGTGATGATTTCCCCGTCACAACTAATCCGTAAATCGTTATTTTATGGCCCTGTTGTACTTTCAAATTTACTTCTCTGAAGGTCAGAATGGTTGATTCCGGTTCCCAACTGAACTTACCTGCCTTGCGAGCATCAGTCTTCTAGGTTATGAAACTGTAGTAGTCAACTAGAGGTGTCAACTGAATGTCTCCATATGGTTGGATCTCCTTCTCGAGTTGCTCATTCACCATCCCTGGCCTCACTGCTGAATATTACACCCATGTTCTCCCAACAACCAGAGTCTGCATATCTTGCCAAAATGGATCATTGGGTAGAATAGAACCAAATAAATTTACTTGACAATCAGAGAGAAAGGTTCGTGCAATCAGACCAGAGTCAACAACCAACTCATTTGCAGATGTCAGCCTACCAAAACTTCAGGTAAAATAAAGTTGCTGAAGTCTTGTTGTAACCCAGAATCTTTAGTTAGGTTCAATCGAGACTCCCATAGGCAAGGAAAAGAATGTCTAAGATCAAATTGTCTTCAATAAGTGTCTCTTCAGCCCATAAAATGAATAGGTCAGTACCCATGTGCTCTGGATGACTAGATGATAGAAGATCGTGGAAGACAGATAATAATTTGCTCTCTAATCCATCAGAAATCAGGCTTTGTGCCTCCTGCCTAATGGCATTACCCTCTTCAGAGCCACTTCCAACATACAAAGCATGCCTGAAAATCTATCTAGCACACTTCAGCAAGCATTGTCGTTCAATGTAGTATTGAAACAAATATCACATGAAGAAATTCTTGAACCCTTAACTCAACAGCTACATTGTTGTGCTCAACAAACCTTTCTTCAGTGTAGACACTCTAAAATGATCAAATTCCGAGAAAACTTGTCTCTAATCACCATATCAACCCACAAACTTACATCACTGTGACCAAGTTCAGTAAGTGTATAAGTGGCTGATAAGCCACTTGAACACGGCAATTTGGAAGAATCTCCTCATTTTCATTAAAGCAGGAATGCAGAGCAATGAAGGGAACTCACGGATATGCTACTTTAGGACAGCCTTGTTCTCAAACATGAGTTCTTCTAGAATCTCCACTATTTTATTCAAATGAATGGAGAGATTTTCTTTCTCTCTCTTCAAGAGGGGCTAAGAGCAACAAAAGCTTGAGAAATTACATGTTTAGTGTTGGATGACGATACTTTAGCCAACTGCTCAATGAAGAAGTGCAAAACAGAGAGACCTTCAGACTGGAGTGATTCTTCTTCAATCGCATGCATGGGAAGAGCCATAAGTTTTATATTCTGATGCCTCACCATCCAGAAATAAACAATTCAAAACAGAATCCTCAATGGAGAAACTAATCTGTATGCAGAATGCTTCTCTTACAGCCTTCTGTAATGAAAACATCTCGTCTAAGATAATTCCAGATTAACTCGATACATAATCCCAGAAACAAGGGGGAAACATCAAACATGTCACAGAAAGCAGTAAATCCCCAATAAAAAAAAAAAAGCAAATCTCTCATTCGTTGTATGAGTAAGGTTGACTCTTTGTGTTGAAACCCTCCATAGAGCCAAGGAAGAAGAAAATCAAGATTAGACAACCATGAAGATTCCAATATACAGATATTCGGCGAAGAGGAAAAAATATTGCTCCTTTAGAGATAACATTTTATATCTCAGCGCATTTATGAATGACGTTGTGATCATTGGTGCCCTCTTCTCCCTCAATCAGATACTCAGCGGTGCCATTCTTGCTGGAATTTGAGGACGAGTTACACTTTAGAGAAAGCTTGACACCAGAAATCAGAATCCACCGAACCTCAAAAGAAGATAACCCCAATGAAGGCGGTCCGACAAACTTTGGCATCGAAAAACCAAAATTTCTAGAACACGGGAGAGAATAAAGGGGTCATCTTTGGCTCTGGTTCTCCCACTCTACTCCACCACGATACTCCAATTTCAGAATCAATTTCTAGTTGTTATAAGGACATTTCTAAACTGATTTATGTTGGATGAAACAGAGGGTCCTTTCTATCTTTATCCTCCCAAAATTTCGACTCATATGAAACCCTTACAGATAGTCACCAGGAAACTAAGAGGAATGATCCAAAACATGTATAGTGGAAAACCATAGAAGACGAGGAGAGAACAAACAGGCATAATAATAAAAGAAATCAAATAAAGCCACATCTCATGATTTTTCAATGGGCTCAGGCTAGTGGGGAAGATCACAAACAGGTTTGAGGCGAACACATCAGAAACCAATATCAACTAAACAATTTGTGGCCCTTTGCGTCCACACCAATCAACAGTACATTAAATATTTAGAAATGAAATACATGGAGAAATCAAGCATAGGTAATAATTTCAAGAACATTGAGAAACATACCCGAAAGGCCTTGGTTGCAATTTCTCTTTTCCTGCTTCCGTTGTGCTTCTCCCAAAAAAAAAAAAAAATCCTCAGAATCCCTCCCAATCCTCCAATGCGTGCTTCTCACCTTTAATTCTCCCACCTCTTTTTTTTTATATGGCAGCCCCTCCTTGCAGAATATTTTTGTTTCCTTATTTTTTTTAGTCTTCTCCTTCAAAAGCAATCTTCCCAATTTCGAATTCCCCTCCAAAACCTTCCAATGAGAGTCCCACCTTCCTTAAACTCCAATAGTAAGTTTCCTTGCAAAAACATGAAATTTTTGAAGTTAAATAATTGAATGAATAGATAAGCAAGTAAATAAATTAGGAAACGGTAAAAATAAATAAATAAATAAACAAAAATAAATAATAAATAAATAAATAAGTTAAGGAAAATAATATAAAGAGGAAAATAACCAATAAAAAGTGAATGATAATCATAAAACTAAAACTAAAAAATAAAATAAAAATAAACCAATAAACAAAAGCCGAGCCCAAAAGCCATGTAGTCATGCAAGTCATACAAGTCACACTAAAAATGTCCAAATGGGTCAAGTGTGCCTAAACAGCCTATGATGAGACTAAATGGGCCTAGGGTGGTGCCTAATGGGCCAAGTGTATCTAAAAGCTATCCTTAAAAAAAAACAAGAAAAGCCTAAGTCTAAGTTAGGGCTGCCAAGGGTCACAATAAGGGATCAAATAATCCCTCAACCAAAATCTCCGAGGTGACTCAGAAAAAGGTAAGTGGTATGAGTAGCCATGGGCCACCAAGGAACTATTGTGGAGCATTGAAAACGAATTTTAAAGACATGTGCTAAAGGAACAAAATTGAGGGTCTACACTTTCATTGGTAATATTGCTTTAGATTGGATACATTCCATGGTCGGAGCAATGGGGTTCCGTCTAGCTTCTGTAGATGATAGGCTCCACTTTCGCTTGTCTTAGACACTACGTAGGGGCCTTCCCAATTGGCTTGAAACTTTCCTGCTCCTGTCTCAACAGTGTTTTCGAAAACCTTCCTAAGGACCAGCGTTCCACTTTTGAAGCTCCTGGGTCTTGCCTTGCGATTGTAGTGAGTGGCTGCTCTTTGTTGATAGTCGGCCATCCGGATGGATGCGGTCTCTCTTACTTCGTCTGCCCAGTCCAAATTTCTTCCTAATTCCGCATTTGCATCATCCTGCCATCCTGCCTCAGTCCGGATAGTGGGTAGCCCTATTTCTGTAGGAATGACTGCGTCCATACCGTATGCGAGGGCGAAGGGAGTGTTTCCTGTCGGACATCCGGGTGTGATTCGATAAGCCCACAGGACGCCGGGTAGCTCCTCCACCCACTTCCCTTTGGCTTGCTCGAGCCTCTTCTTTAAGGCAGTTATTAGGGTCTTATTTGTGGTCTATGCTTGCCCATTGCTTTGAGGATAACGCAATGTGGAGTATGAATTCCGGATGTTTAGTTCTGAACAGAAATTCTGGAAAGTTTTGCTATCAAACTGTGGACCGTTGTCAGCTATAATGGTTTGGGGGATTCCAAAGCGGCAGATGATGTTCTTCCATACGAACTTGGTGACATCTTTGTCTTTGATGCTAGCGTATGCTTCAGCTTCCACCCATTTACTGAAGTAATCTGTGGCGACGAGCAGGAATTTATTTTAGGCAGTTGCGACTGGTAGGGGTCCTACTATGTCCATGCCCCATTGCACGAAGGGCCAGGGGCCTGAAATTGGTTTCAACGTCTCCGACGGCACATGTGGTATGGGGGCATGCCTTTGACACTTGTCACATTTTTTGACATAGGCTGTCGCATCTTTTTTCATCGTGGGCCAGTAATACCCTTGCGAATGGGCCCTGTGCGCCAGAGATCGACCTCCGGAATGGTTCCCACAGACGGCGCCAATGTTGATGCCTTGCGTCCCAGTGATCCACGTAGCTGCCAAGTGGACACACGCTTTCAACCAAGATTGAGCTCTGGTTCAGTCTTCCCTGTAAAAGATGTCCGGACAAAGTGTCCGGACACACCCTCCGATGGTTTTGTTAGCCATGGCTCAAGAGATTAAGTTGTCGGCCTTTTTTAGGGATCGCAAGCTTACTTTCCTCCTTGTGTGAAGGTCCTTTTATATAGTGTCAGAAGCTCTGCCTCCCTCTTTAATGGTGGGAAGACTTTTTGGCTCATTATGATGCCTCTAGGTGGTGGCAGAGTCATCATCACCCTACGGGCGGTTGTCAGAGATCGTGAGAAGCGACTTGCCATCATTCCTGTCCTTTCGCTCTGTAGATGGTGGAACGTGGGCTGTGGCAGGCTGTCGGAATGACGTAGCAAGGCTTGCTCACTTTAGTCGATGATCCGGACAACATATCCGGATAGGGATATGCTATCGTCCGGATGTGATGTTCGCAAATGTCGTGTGCTTCTCCCTGAGGGAGTTCGGATAGGGGAGGGCGCCACGTGTCATCAAGGAGAGGGGTTCCTACACAAACCTATCCAATAGTTGTAGTCACATGGGAAAATGCAGTTGTAAGGTATGAACCTATAGTTGTAGCTGCGATCGTGTGTTTGCTGCAATTAAAGGTGTTGTATTGTTGCGGGTCTCCTTTAGCCATGACTATGAGGGAATTATATATGGAAAATTTTGAAAGTAAATTGCTTAGACACAAGGAATTGGTTTCCGCCATTACAAAGGTTATACGAAATTTTTGTGACCATGACCAAAGGTTTAATGTGGAGGTGGATTATAGTTGGCCACAACTAAAGGTTTTAATAGTTCTTTTAAAATATTTTATATTAAAATTCTCATTACATTGACTTTTTTTGCATATATAATATATATTTCAACTACATATATTGAAATTTTGAAGCTCTATTTCTCTCATCTATATAAATTAAGGGTGTAAGGAGGCTTGGCTTGGTTTGGTCGACTATAAGGGAAACATTTAACCAAACCAATTTGGTTAGTCTGTGTCTACAGCAAATTGAACCATACCTATGTGAGTAGAAAAATCACACCGAACCAATCATATTGAGGTTGGTTTGGTTAGATTTCAAAGAATCGTTTTGGGCCTAATTTTAGGCTTCAAACAACATCTAAAAAAACAATTGAAACAGACTCATTTAAGGAATTGGGCTACACCCATAAAAACAAGCCTACTAAAAGGAAATAGATTAAGCTCCTGCAAACAAGTCCAATATTTGCAAACTATTACTGTCCAGATCAAAAAGTAAAATATATTATCTTAGCTTTTGAAATCGTAGGATCTACTCATGCATGCCTCCTCTGTTGATGACCATAAAAGCAACTAAACCAACACAAATATAAAGGAAAATGGAATAAAAAAATATGTGCCTTTCTCTTATTAGTTCCCAATGAAAAATCACAACTCAACTTATAATGGAAGAAATAATTTATAAAAAAAAATTAAATAGTATTGGAATGAAAATAAAATAAAAATAAAAATAAAGAAAGGAAAGAAAGGCCAATAGTGGAAGGTTGAGGAAGAAAGAATGAGCAATGTTTGAAAAGAACCAAGACCAACTTTTATAGCACTTGATTCCCATAGCATTACAATAACCGCTACTATGACCACCACTTTCAACCTCTAATCACCCTCACAACCACCATGACAGTCGATGTTAGGTCCAACTCCACAAATCCCTAAAATCTTGTCGGCTCTTATAATTAACTCGCATTGCCTCTAGTAGAATGGGAAAGTCGGCAACAAACTAACTTATCAATTTGAAGAAGAGTGGTAGTAGAGAATGGTGAACCAGAAAAAAAGATAAAAATAAAATGACTGACTTTTTTATTGAGATTTGTAAGTGATGTGTGAATCATGGATCTTCCGTTTTATGAAGTGTGGGGGCGTCTTCCATTTTATGGGGTGTGGGATTGTTTTGTTAAAACAAACAAACAAAAAAAAAAAACAATAGTTGATGTTGTGGAGGTTACGTGTAGTGAAGAGCAAAGAGTAAAGACTAAAGACAAGCACTCATCAATTGAGACTGAGAGTTCTACTTCTATTTTAATAATATTAGTAACAAAGGTTTTTAGACGTTTCTCTTGCATTAGTTAAGGGTTAAGTTGACAATTTGATGTTGGTGTATTTATAATTATAAATTTTTAATACTTATTATTTTTGAGGTGGAGATGCACATAGGCTTGGTTTGATTGGTTTTATTAATTAATTTTTAAAAAAAAATTGAAAAGCGAAAAGTGAACCAATTAACTTACTCGATTGTTTAATTTTTCAAACCAAACCAAACATTTTAAAAATGAAAATCGTAATTTTTCAAACCAAACCAAACATTTTAAAAATGAAAATCGAGCCAGATAAGTCAGTTTGATTAGATTTGATTGGTTTAATCAGTTTTTAAGGTTCCAATTACACCCTCAATATAAATATATAATTATATTAAAACTGCATATAACTAGAAAAAAATAATTTTATTTGAATTAATTATTTTCATTTGAATTCAATTGCTAGAACAATTTATATTATACATCAATATAAGAAATCAATTGTCAAAACAATTTACATTTGTTACTCTCAAGTAGTATCAAATCCAGATACAAAATTGTTTTTAATTGTTTTCACTTATTTTTTAAAGGTTATTTTAAAAATGATTATACAAATATGAAAAATAATTAAAAATTGAACACTATATATAACAATTATTTTTAAAATATTTTTTAAAATATAGAAAACTGATTAAAAACATTTTTAAATCCCAAACAAACTTTTGTTTTACAAAATATTAGAGAATAATTTTTAAAAATGACTTTTCAAAACTGTTTTAAAAAATATTTCCCAAATAAAGTTTAAATTCTTATATGGCTCCGAGAATTTTCAACATTAAATTCTCAACACATGAGCCAAAACTTTTTTCAGCATCAAAGAAATTCCTATACATGATTGTTAGAATATTTAAAAATTGAATTTGTGTTAGTATCAAGAATGTTTAGTATATAAACATATATGATATCAATAAATTTCAAATTTCTATATCATAACAAGCATATTTCAATGTTATATATCACTCTAAGATATTGAAAAAAATATATTAAAATTAATCTCACAAGAATTCTAAGTATAAAAAACAGGCCTTCATGTAACCCACTTCCACTTTTACATACAAATATTTCTATCAACGATTTTGTATAACTTCTAGTTATAAGAATTCCAAAAATTATCAATCACTTACCCATTTTATATAGCTTACAATTATATATATATATATATATACATACTATTCATCCTTTAATAATATGTAAACATTATCTACATGTTTGTTATTTTAGCTTTAGATTATAAAATATATGTTTATATAATTTTATTACAACCAAATGTAAAAAATATTAGTTAAATAGTTTCCAATTAAAAAACATTTTTCTCATAACTTCTTATTTCATAAATTTTATAAAGTTATACAAAATTATTAGTTAACAATTTTTTTCTCTATAACTTATGAGTCTAAGAAAATACATATTAACAACTTTGGCTTATCCTCTAGCTAATATAAAGAATATCAATTTTCTTATCTTCAGGACTTCTAATTATGGATAATAATGATTATATAGCTTCTAATTATATATAATTTAAGTTATAATAAAATATTTTTCCATCTAGCTTGTAGTTGTATGAGTGTTAACATTTATTAATTTATTAACTCTTTCCATATAGCTTTAAGCTATGAATATTAAAAATAATTGACAAATTGTAATAATTATAAAATAAAAATAAAAATTATATTGTGATATAACTTTTAATTATACAATATAATTAGAAATTATCTTTATTGCTTACGCCTATAAAGTTGTTAATTGACCAATTTGTTTTATATTATTTTTTATTATATAAGAGAATTAGAAATTATGAGCATAAAATTTTTTGTTGAGATAAAGCAAATAAATATTATAATAATAAAAACAAAATATGATGTGATACCACCTTTTTATATATGTATCTTTTGAGATAAGAGTGATTAAAGAATATAGGATTAAATACCTTTATAGATATGATTGAATATTTTAAATAAACAAAAACTTTTGTGAATGATTTCATTTATCTTTTTCAACACCATGATAATAACATATTATAAAATAAATACAAAGATTAAAAAAGAAAATAAAATGAAAAAATAACTTTATCGTTTAGTTTATATTTATTAACTCATAAAGTAATACCAATATGATAATAGTACAAATAAGGTCACAGTGTCATTAGATACAAAAATTTTAGGTGAATCTCTTTATATTCTTGTTTGAATTTTTCATTCTAATGTTGTTTCAAATTCCTAAAATGGTATATATAGTGTACTCCTAGGAAGAATCTTTCATGAAAGTTCTATTAGTTTATGGCCGGTTAAAAATCACTTATGGGCTCTTTTTATGTACCAAAACATTTTCCTAACATGTATTTGTATGTTGGAACTAATTATTTGTCTATTGTGGTCAATAGGTCATTTAAAAAAATAAATAAATAAATAAAACATTTCCTAACATGTATTTATTGGTCAAATTAAAAATATTTATATTTTGGAATAAATTATATTCATGATAGAATCTAAAAAAAAAATGTGTGAAAAAAAAAACCAGAGCAGAACATAACCAGAAATATTTTTTTTCTATTTGGGGATTATTTTCTTTTAAAATCATATAATTATTTTTATAAAATATATATATATATCAATGAGAAATGGAAAATAAGAATAAAGTAGGCAAACTTTCCAATATAAATACCACGCCCTGTCCTCGTAGCTCAGCATTCATCAATTGAAGTGACCTCTCTCGTCCATTATTCATCAACTAAAAATCTCTTTCCCATATCCAGCCGTGATGTTTTGCCGAGGAGATCTTTATAAGATGGCTCAAATGCTGCTTCTTATGTCATTGATTTTTAGCTCAAGTCCTTTTCTAATTGCGAGGTTTCTTAATGATGTTCCGTATCTACGTGGCCCAGTGCCTCCTTCAGGGCCTTCATGGCCTCCGGGTTGTACGCGCATACCTGGTCATGGGGATAGCTGTTGAATACGAGCATGGGTGAGCCATCTTAATTTCCTTTGGGTTCCTTTACGCACCCACTAGCTCTGATACAATCAGTATGAAAATATAATGTAATTATCAATGCAGATATGCAATGAGAAACTAGAAGACCTGCGACTAAGCTTCCAAATGATGGCGAGCACGAAGGACGATGTTGCCATGCCACAATGTGGACTATGCATGGAAGCATGCACTAGTTACTTTATGAACACAGAAGGTACGTCCTAGATTGAATTCATGTAATCCATGCCAGTAATGGTCTCCATTTATACTAGAATATTCCTCTAGAAGGCCTTCTTGTTGCTTATTATACCAATGTGAAGGATGCACTTTGACAAAGGATAAAATTTTATCTTTATCCTCTCTTCCTTTCGTTTTTTTCTTCTTCTTTTCTAAGCTTTGTTCGAGAAAGAATCAATAGTGTCCCTTCTTCCTCTTGTTTTATAAGCTTTGTAGGGTTAAGAAGTCAAGAACTTTTTTTCTTATTCAATGTTGAATATAATAGTCAGCAAACACAATGTTCTTAATTCATTCATTTTTACATGTTAAAAATATTTATAAAATTTATTAGTATATATTTTTAATTATTATATTTTTCTTATTTTAATTTTAAATTAACTAGTAAATTGAAAAAAAATAGTAATTTAATATATTTTCAACCATCCTAAAATATTAGAATCTATTATTTTAATAAATATTTTATATTTTTATTTTTATTTTACAAGTGGATGAATTATGAGATAAAAATATAGATAGTATGTGGTAAGATTTGGGTTTCAGTTTTGAAATTTTTGGATTTATTTTAAATTGATTTCTTACCTAAATTAAGAATATTATCATTATTATTATTATTATTATTATTATTATTATTTTAAAATTGGATGAATTATGAGATAAAAATATAGACAGGATGTGGTAAGACTTGGATTTCACTTTTGAAATTTTTTTGATTTATTTTAAATTAATTTCTTACCTAAATTAAGAAGTTGTCATGTTGTTAATATTATTTTTTTTATAATAATTTATAAAATCTAAATTTTCTTGAGCAATAAGAATTTATTTTTATTTTTTTTTGACAAGAATAGAGCATATTTCAATCATTTTCATTACTTTTATGAAAAAAAAAATTAATTTATTATAAATTTATTTCTCATCCAAATTACACAAAATTAAAATAATTTAATTTTTTTAAGTTAAGAATCATCCAAAAAATATAAAGATTAATTTTTTTATTTTATATAATTAATAATATTTAAGTATTATAACACAATTAAAGGTTGGAAAAAGTCAGGAAAAAAAATTTTGATTAAATAAAATTTTTTAAAATCACTTTTTTGTTAGGGAAAAATTTTATTAAGAAGGTGGAAAGTCTAAAAATATACAATTATAAAATATCGCAAGTCTTAAATAATTTTCTTTAAAACTTAAGCAAAAAATAAAACATGCACCCGATTTTACCTATGATTAGATTTGGAACCTCATGAAAATTAAAAGTGTGTTTAACAATAATCCGATAAAATATTTTTAGTCTTTCTAATATTAAAGAGAAAAATTTATAAGTATTATAAAAGTTAAAAACATTTTATAAAATCACTATCAAACACTCTAAATATTTCACCTCATCATAAAATTATTAATAAGAAAGTTACCATTTTAGAGTTCTTAAAAAAAAAAAAAAAAAAAAAAACCACCAAACCTCCATTTCTCGCTCTCTCCTTTTCCCGTCCAAAATCTCTGTGAGCCTAGAGAAGTGTCTTGTGGTATGATTCTATTGTCACTCTCTTTAACTCTCTCTCCCCTCTCAATTTTTCATGGATTAAAATGATGCTCAAAAAGCTAATGATTCAAACACATGATGGACAAATAAAATGGTGGGTTAAAAATTAATTTTTGTATATCATATATGAAATTGGAATTAGTAATAAGAGTTGAAGTACTGACAACACATTTTCTCACCTTGAAAATGGTAAGAATCCATGATTCCATGCATTAGGTAGGACTTTGCATAAAGATTATCCATTACACCAAGAAGTCTCGAGCTTGCGCAGGACGTGAACGATGCAAAAGAGGGCGTTCTTATCCATTTCCAGTCAACTAACAATTTTGATTTTTGAACCTGTCATTGAAACATGAAAATGTATATACTTATCTTTTTCAGCTAGCTAGGACGACTCCTGCTACTACAACAACAATTTGCCTCAGAAAATTCGTCCTAAATTCTTAATTAACCATACGCATTTGATGATCTCAACATATGAGGTGGCCCCCCTCATATCCAATTGGATCATCTCAAACGATAGCTAGATCTCCTCTTGGATCTTTGGTCTTCTATATTTATGGGATGGTGGACCTGGAGACCTTCCCATCTTAATTAGTTTGACCGCTGATGATAGAAATGAAGAATGGATAAATACTAGTGTGGATGTGTGAATGATCCATAGTTCACGCGCCTAATGTAGAAATATGAAGACGTAAAGCCTTCACATGCATAAGTACAAATACCATGCCCTCGGCCTCTTTGTTCATCAATTAAACGCCTTCATCTCCCTCTTCATTTATCATTAAAGAGATCTCTCTCTAGCAGTTATGTATTCCAGAAAAGGCCTTGGTAAGATGGTCCACATGATACTCATTATCTTATTGATTTTGTGCTCAAATTCTTTCGTCATGGCAAGGTTTCTTAACAAGGTGCCACCGTCGCTGGTGGTTGTGTCGCTCCAAAGAGCTCCAGTGCCACCTTCGGGGCCTTCAAGCTGCACGTACATACCCGGTTATAAGAGTGGCCATTGTTGAATACGTGCATGGGTGAGCCACCCTTCTTCTACCCACCTACTCTTATTATAAAGTTGTATCCTCAGTATTAATGAAATAGCAGTACTTATATATGTTTGAGAAGGATAATGTTGCCATGCAATGCAACTGACTTTTCGAACATCAAGATTTCCCAACAATATTGTCGACTATGGAAGCATGTTCCTTTACAAATACTTGGCACTAGCTTGAGTCATATAATCCATGTGCTATTATTCTGTATATATTTTAATTATCTTCTCCATTTGTGCTAAATTTTCCAGAATCGTGGGTCATTACCACAGTACAAGCCACTTTCACGCCATGCAAAGATTTGGCTACACATGGCTAAATTTAAGGGAGAAATCTGTTCCCCATGAGAAGAGCAATCAATAGTCTCAAAATGTTCATTCAGTTCTTAGGTCATGACCTGCCTAGTGTGTGGTCCATATACACATGAATAGAATCATAATTTAAATCTTAAAATATGATCTTAAGTTTTAGGTAGTGGTAAAATTAAGATCATCACAAATCCACTGATCATGTGAGGTGATTGTCGCTTATTTGTTGATCTAATATGTGGGAGAGTAATTTGAAGAATAGGCATTATGGACATGGAAACCATTTTTCGATCTGATCAGCTTTCCTTCAACTCAATTTTCCAAATGCATTTGAATATATGCACATGCCATGGACCATTATGGATAGAATAAAAGTTGAAACAAAACTCTTATACATTTTAAATTATGACCACAACTTAAGCGGGTTATTCAAATTGATGACTTACCCAAACTCAATTTGAATTAAGAAGCAGTTAATTTGGACTCAATTTAACCTAACATCCAACTTGAAGTATTCAACTCAACCTAATTTCAATAAACTCAAGTTGACTTTAGGTCAATCTTATTGCATGATTCAAAATTTATCTATAATGTTTTTTTTAAAATATTATATATTTATATAAAAATTTAAATAGTAAATTGGATAAAATTTCAAGATAATAACAAAAATAAAAATAATTTTCTATGCTTTTCTAAAAAAAAAATGAAAAAGTATATGTGTAGATCCCAAAATTTGTTCCAATTTTATTTTTACATTAATTTTGAGTCTAATTTTAAATCTCAATTACATGT
This sequence comes from Vitis vinifera, assembly GCF_030704535.1. Lineage (NCBI taxonomy): Eukaryota > Viridiplantae > Streptophyta > Magnoliopsida > Vitales > Vitaceae > Vitis > Vitis vinifera. Next base: position 7,091,821 of record NC_081809.1, on the reverse strand, counting down.
GTTATTTTTTTTTTGCTCACTCATCATTTAATAGCTTTTATTATTTTATATATTATTTATTTTATTTTATCACTATTACTTTTATTTTTTTATTATTATTATTATTATTTTATTATTATATTCTATTTTATTTTTATTTTTCTTTTTTCATTCCTCTCTCCTCTCTCTTCCTACTCCCCAACCACCCCACCAACTTCCTCGCTCTCCTCCCATACCCCTCACCATCGACCACCATCTCATCTCTCTTTTTTTTTTCCTTTTTTTCTTTTCTTTTCCTTTTTCCTCTCGCCATCTTCTCTCTTACCTTTCCTTTCATCTCCACTTTTCTTCCTTTCTTCTAGGGCCTTCCTCCAGGACAGCGATAGTGGTCGGCTCCCATCCCAGCTCTCCATTTGTTTTTTATTTTTTGACTTTTCATTATTTATTTATTTTTATTTTTTTCATTTTTTCTCCCTGCTTTCCCAACTCTCACATAATACAGCCAATCCCCATTTTCTCTGATTTTACTTTTCTTTCTCCATTTTTCCTCCCCCAACTCCCACACAAACCTGCCAAGTAACCCCCCACGGAACCCCCCAGATTTTTCCTTCCTCATTTATTATTATTATTATTATTATTATTATTATTATTATTATTATTATTATTATTATTATTACTATTTTTTCTTTATTTGATTTTAATAATAATTGTTGTTGAAATTGGGTTTGTGCATTTATGTTTATTTGTGGGCTTTATATTTGAACTTTATTAATTAGCATAGAATTTATGTTAATTTGTTGTTGGTAAATTAATATGAAATTTGAGTTAATTTGTTATTGAAGAATTAATATGAAATTTGGGTTAATTTATTATTGGTGGATTAATTTGAAATTTGTTAATTTGGGTTTGTGGTTATATTGCATTTGATGATTAAGTTGGGATATTTAGATTATATCAATTGCATATTGTTTATTTGAAATCGAGCCTATTGTTAATTGGTTATTTGTTTGGGTTTAATTGGATTGAGTTTGAGATATTATTTCCTTTGATCATGTATATTATTGATGTAGGCTTGTTAATTGATATGAATGTTGGGCCTACAGTGTGGGTGAAAATTATTGGATGACTTGAATATTTGATATGGGTTTGACCAATTTGAACTATTAAATTTGGACATGGGACAATTGTGATGTATATTAAATTGGGCTTAGATTATGGGATATTAAATTTAAGCCCAATGGGATTTATTTTAATTTATCATGTTTTGGGTTTGATTAATTGAGTTTATATTCTGGCTATTAATTTGAAAATTTTAGATTAAGGCTTATGACATGTGAAATACTTTTGTTGGATTATATTTGTTAATTTGAGCCAATTTTTAATTAATGAAATTTATTAGATAAATTTGAAGTTTGAATTTGGGTTTGAATAATTATTTTGGACTCTACATATTTTTTTATATTTATATTTGGGTTATTTTTGTCTTTGCATGGGCCCATTTTACAATTCTGTTGGCTGGGCCCAGATTTATGACACGTGGCCGGAGTACGAAATTTCATGGAAGAAAGTGAAAATCAAAAAGTTGTAAGAAGATATTAAGCTTGTAAGTTTATTTTGGTACATATTTTATTTTCCACTTTTATTTGGTTTTATTTTTATTAGTTTTTGTAAATATTTGTTCATATATATTTATTGAATGCCTACAAAATTGAACATATAACAAACTAGAAATTTTGTTTAAATGAAAAGAAGAATTCCGTAAATATGTTTTAATAAAATAATAATTTTAAAATATTCTTTTTAATAAAAGAAAGTTTTTTATTTTTTATTTATTTATAAAAATTCAGAAAAATGCATTTAGAAAAATCCAATAGAATTGTTTTTGATAGAATTTAAAGAATTGTTTTTAATGAAATTGTCCAAAAATTTCTTCATTTAATAAAAATTGTCCAAAAATTATTTTGTAAATAAAGTTGTCCCAAAAATTAGTTTTTAATAAAATTGTCTAAAAAAATGTTTTTTTTAAATGAATTCTTTTTCCTTAATTAAAATGTGATTAAAATTATTTTTTAGAAATAGAAGATTTAATTTATTTTTTTTTAATTAAAATTCCTTTAGAAAATAAAGTTATGTCTTTTTAAATAATTTGTATAAATCACTTTTCTTAAATGAAAACAAATCGAAATACTTTTGTAAATAAAATTGCAAAAGCTCATTATTTTCTAGTAAAAGCAAGTGAAAATAATTTTTGTGTCCAAATTGAAATGTAGTAATAAATTATTTTGATACAATAAGTGTAAATTGAAAATTGAATACAAATGAAATTAAGAAAATAAATTGATTATTTTTTGTAAATAAATAAATTGAAATCATTAATTCAAAATCATTTTTAATAAAATCCTTTGAAATTTCTTTAAAACCTTTTTTTAATATCTTTTATTTATTTAATTCAATAAATCATTTTACATAATTCTCTTATTATTTATTTTGTGTATTTTTGTAATTAGATTTCATCATTGTTTTGTGTATATTGATTTACATCATGACTTGTACATTGATTATTTTTCTTAGTATTCATAATTAATTAATTAATTGTCACAATTTCTTTAATTCGTTTAGTAGAGGTCATATGTATATAGGCTCAGAGGGGTGCTCTGGCTCACCATCGTACCTTCCCAATAAGTAACCTAACCCTCAAACCTAGACTTGTTTTTTATAAACCTTTTTTTTTTCCTTAAAAAAATAATAAAAATAAGTGGCGACTCCAAATCTTTTTCTAAAAATTAAATTTTCACCAAATAAAATAAAAAGCGAGTTTCGTCGTCGAGTAAAAACACATCAAGCAAAATGCAAGGTCCATATGATATAATATAATTTAATATTTTTTAATAATCTAAAATAAAAATAATATTATTATATTGAATAATATACATTATAAATATTATAAAACTTTTGAATTCATCAATCTGAACAAGGTAATTGAAACCACGTTCTGCATGAGAGAGAGAGAGAGAGAGAGAGAGAGAGAGAGAGAGAGAGAGAGAGAGAGAGAGAGAGAGAGAGAGAGAGAGAGAGAGAGAGAACTAATAAAGTGAGTATTGCGAAAGTGTCATGAAACTGCATCATGAGCTTGCTTGACCATGTGAAAAACTCATTCCTCGACGGAGTCAATGCCCCATGTATACCGTGCAACCTAATTCCGATGGGCGGGCCGGGGTGTTCCCACTTCCGAGTCCAACCCGGCCCACTTGAATATCAAATTGGTTCTCCTTTCTTTCAATCACAAACCTGGTATGAATATACCTCCACGACTATTTTAAATCTCACTACTCATCTTTGAATTCTGAATATTAATCACTTCATCACAATTCTTGTAGGTTGGAACTGGTCCAATAATTAATATAATAAAGCTACCTAATTAGTATTTTATGGTAACAATTATCAAAAGCCTTATCGAATACGTCAACTAAATATTCAAATTTAAGAATTTCTCGTGCCTTATATACGCAGAAGTAGACTCATACGATTGATTAGGTTGTACCTGGATTCAGTACGCCACGACGGTGAGGGTGTGCTCTTTATTTCTCCCTTCCTCTATTTTTTAAATAATTCAAGTGAGTCAATTGAGTGAAATTAGGTTCATATGCAATAATTTTTTATGCTTGGCCCGCCCAAAATTCAACTTTGCTGAATCATTTTTTTCCAAATTTTCCTCCAACACTCATCTCCAAATGTCAGGACAATCAGAAAAACCCAGCTACGTTGGTGAAATTCATGCATTTCTTGCGCAATACGTTCCTTTTCCCATTCATTTCTTGCCCACCAAAAATATATGATATCAACTAGAGATCTTAGACTGAAAACGACCAATGACGCGTAACCTTCTGGTGTTTTGTATGAGACTGTATAGGTACGTAGGGTGTTGGATTCAATAAATTTTCCAGTTCCGTGAGGAAAGTAGAGTCTTAATATGGTTGCAGCTGGACGCACTGAGACCGTTAACAAACCAAAATGGAACCAAGAAATATTGGCAATTGGCAATGGAACAAATGAATGATTGATTTTATGTTCAATATCCTCCACGCGTCCAAACACCTTCCATGAAAACCATGGGATTTTGATCTCTAAAGAAAATGTAGTCTGGCGTCCAAGTCCGTGTTTTTCGATTTAGATTAGTGTAGACCGTTATCTGGATTCAAACTTCAAACCACATAGGACAAGTCAATACACCGACTCACCTTGTTCAAGTCAAAAAAAACTTATTACTATTTGAACAAACCCAAGAAACCCTCCCTATAAATATGTATATATTCACATCAAAAACCTAACATTCTCATTCACAAATCCAACTCAATTTTCAGCCTCAAATCTCCTCTTTTCTGCTCCAACAACCAATTAACGATCATGGGGTGCAATAGGGGAACTCTCTTCATCGCAATAGCCTTTATTTTCACCATCTTGTTCTCTTCAAACACCCTGCAACTTGTTTCAGCCACGAGGCCTCTGCAGGGAGAGAATGGGTTTGAGAATCAAGCTGTGCTGCTCCAATCTAAGCAGGCGGGGCCGGTACCACCGTCTGGCAGTTCTCCATGCAGCTACATCCCTGGTACTGGTGTCTGCGTGAACGAAATGAACTATGCGGGCCCTTTTGTTCATCCGCCGCCGCCATATCCTGGCTCCGCCATCGATTCAGCAGCAGCCTCCATAGCTGGTGAAACTAACAAGCAAGATCCGATCTCTTGATCTTGTTTGGCAGTGGAGTTCAATCCCTGGATGGTCAGCTTAAATACTGGAAAAGTACATACCATACCTCCTTTTTTCCCCTTATAGGTAATGAAATTGATTAAAAACTGCGACAAAAAAACAAGCCCCACATATTTGATGTTGTAATATTTCTCCCTTTTTCTTCTTCTTTTTTCCCGTAATTGGTTGGGGTTTTTCTTCCTCTTTTGCCCAATTTATTTATTTTTATTTTTTTTTGGGATTTTTTGTACATGCATGGGTGCAACCACTACAAGTTTGATTGTTGTAAATACTGCAAGGATGTCAATAATTTATATGCCATTGAATTTGATTATTTATCAATGTTATTGTTATTGTTATTAATTATATATGAAGGGCCAATAAGCAGCTGCATTAAATTAAATCTTTCTAGTATTTAGTTGGATTGCTCTCTGGAATGGCTATTTATACCAAGTGGGCTGATAACAATTGGAAATTCAAGATCATTGATATTTTTAATAAAGAATTTGAAAATTGGGAAATTTCTGTATATACAATAATTAAAACTTTTTGATGAAGGTGACCACTTATATATATGCTCCTCCCCTTCTTTTGTTTCTGTCGGATATATTGAAGATGCTTTGACCAAGGCTTATCATGCAAAATGGTCTACTATCTGCATTAATTAGTGGGGGGGAGTGCAGAAAGATCTCTACATGCAAATACTCTCATTAATATGCGAGGGGTATCTCATTCAACATTTATAACACATTGAATTGGATTTTAAGTGGGTATGATGTACACTGTATTTTATAATATTTTTATTTAAAGTATTTTTTGTGAAAGTATTTTTTTTTAAATGTTTTTTTAGAGAATCACATATCAAATATTTTTCTTAAAAACACTATAAATAATTTCTTAATATTATAAAAATATTTTTCAAATTTTATCAGATATTTATTTTATTTTTAAATATTAAAAATATCTTTTAAAAACACTATCAAATGAAGTCAAATTTCATTTGAAAAAGATTTTGATTAAAGTGTTCTTAATTTATGATATTTTTTAAATATGATATTTTGAAATAATTACTTATCAAGTGATATGTTACTAATAATTTCAATTAATTTTTAAAATTTTTAAAAGTAATGTTAAAAGATCTTAAAAAATATATCAAATATCTAATTTCTTTGAATAATACTTTAACTTTTTCAAAATCATTACTAAATGAATTAGAATAATACTTTAACTTTATAATCTTTTTAATACTTGAACAGCTTACATTCACAATAAGCGAAAACGTTTATTTATTCATGAACACCTTCTTTTAGTAATTTAAAGAGATTATGAAGATTAGAACAATAATTGTAAGAGAAAACTGAAGAGAATCTGAGGAAACCAATTCAAACTACTTATTTGGCTGGTGCCTAGGAGACAAACCAGGATGTTTCCTAAGGTTTAAATACGTCAACCATTTGAATTTCATAGTGTCAACACCCACCCAAAAGAACGCCCACGATCTCATTCTTATATGACACATCATTATCATACTTTGATTATCCTAGCTTTGTCAAATTATGACCAATGCAAGTGCATATTTATTTATTTTTTTATAAAAAAAGTTACGTGATTTACACGCCAAGAAAATTTGAAATGCTTCTCTTATTCTCCTCTTTACCTGGAATAATCTTAGTCTGAATTTGCCCATATATGCAAGAAAATTATGAAATTACTTGTAACTGTTGGGGAATTAAGGCATTTTTCAAATTAAAGCTATTTATAAAAGGAAAATTAATTCATTTTATATGTTGAAACTGTGGAATAAAAATTATTTTTTTAAATATTTAAATAATTATATAAATGTTAAGAATTATGTAAAATAAAACAACCATAGAATAAAAATTAATTTTTGAAATATTTTATAAAAATAGAAAGTAAGATAAAAATATTTTAAATTCTCAAACAAATTAACATCATATAACAATTCTTAAAAGTAATTCTCAAAAATTATTTTTAAAAACTATTTTTTATAAATATATATTCTCCGATGTTAAGTTAAAGCTAACTGATTTTTCCACTTATTATATGAGCTTTTTGTGATAAGATGGAAAAGAAAATGAATAAATAGCTTGTTTCGACTCTTTGAAACAATGAAGTTGTTAGTTCCTTTTTCATACTCAATTTCTCCAAACTAAACATTAGCTAATTACACAAGAAATCATTGGAAAACACGCCAAATGCGTAAAAATGTAACCTTAAAAGTTCTTCATAATTATTGTGATCATGTGACTTGATAGATTAAGAATGAATGTTTTAGATTTGACCTGTTCTGGTCAAAGAAAAACTGTCTACCACAACGTGGCACCACCATTTCCTTGTGTTTTCCAAATCCTGACGTTCTCAATTCCAATACGCAAATCATTAAGCCAGCCAGCCATCCTTCCAATGACCCACCAAAAGTCTAATAAAACATCGTTATGAACTCTGAGTTTCATCTAGTTTCAAATGTCATGATCCACCAACCCTGACCAGGCCCTTAGGACTGGTGGGAACTGTCTGGATAGCGTATAAAAAAAATCGCTGACCCAGATCAGCTGTCCACTTTAGCCGTCACTTTTTATATTTGTCACTTTCTCTGGACGACCAGATAACTAAACTATAAAGGGGCTGATTCGTTTCGTTTTCTCCACTTGTTTAGTATGAAATGTAACGTTTAATTATGTTAGAAAAGGGTTAATGTGGTTCCTGGGAAACAATGAAATAGGTTTGCCAGAAATTCAGTTGGATGATGGTTGAAAAATGGTTCTGACGACATTTATTTGTTTGAAACTTCACATAACTTTCTGTGATTTTTACAGTATAAATCAATTCATCTGAATTGAAAAAAGAATACTAAAAAATTGTACAAGATACACGAGCGTGTGGCAAAAACCAAGATCCGAGTAGAGTAATTGAGAATCTGTAACTTGGGTGGATGCATGCTATCTTTCTTCTGAATTCAAGTATGGGTCTGAAATGGAGAGCTTCAGTTCTGGCTGGTAGCCACCCCAAATTGGACCATGAGACGAGGGTAAGCACTGGCACGAGGCAAAGCATCGCCGGCAAAGTGCATTTCCTGGACTGGACAGTTGGGTCCGCCACCCCCCGGAATGTAGGTACACCCAGAAGGCCCAGAGGGAGGGACGGGGCCTCTCTGAAGAGACTCTGCTACAATTTTTTCTTCTTGTTCGTACAAGATTCGACTAGCTGTGTATGGTCGGACTTGTAGAACAAGAAGGAGCACTGCGATGGCAAAAACAATATTGAGGAGCTTCATCTTCGTACCTTTCTGGCAACAACGATAAGATATGAGAAAAATAGTGGAGGAGTATAGTATTTATACCCAAAATCTTTGAAGAATGATGCAGTTTTTTTATTTGAATATATGTTTTTGACAGTTGACTGCTTGGGCTTTTTCCGATACAACTTATTAAAATTGAACAAGTCATAGAAAACCCCAAGGTTTTCTGATCTTAACATATTGACTACGTAAAAGTATATATATTTTGGCATTCAATAAACATGGGTTTAAGGTGCAGTTTTGGTCTTTGAATAATGGCGGGCTTTGAACTTGACTCCCAAGGTTTTATGATCTTACCATCTTCACCGTATAAAATAAACATTCTTTGAGGAATAAAGTGTTTGATTGTTTAATTCTCTTCATTTTCTTTTCTTACAGGTAAGCTGTGAGCTTTGGTCGTGAAAAAGGAAGCTTCATGGGAGTGCTGTATATTGCTCGGACCTTGAATATTTGAAGTTGGATTTTGCAAGTGTTGGTCATTGTCTTCGTCATGGTAGCAAGCAGATTTGAATATAATAAAGAAAAAAATTGAAGTAGGAGGAGATGAGGTCGGTAGGTGAGTCATCTCATTCGTCACATTCCAATTCAGCTTAGCACCCAACAAATTTTGGGGCCGAAATTGAAAGAAATTTGGTGTACTCTTTGTTATGGGTATTTCCAAGGCAATGAGTGCTGATAAATCTACTATACTCTGGTGAATTTGATGGTGCTTTTGGGGTTAGGGAATAACAATAGAACCATGGACGAGAATGGTGATGAATCATAATAGATGTAGATGAGAGGAATTAAAATCCTAGAATTGGAATTTGATTTCCATACCAATGAACCTTTCATTTATTTTCTTATTTTGGAAAACAATCTTTCTCATTTCCATTCTCTATTCCAATATTTCAAACATGGCATGTTGATCCCTGGCAGATGAATCTCAACTATTCTCTGTTAAAACATTTTCAATTTTTTTCATTTTCTTTGAACGATTTAATATTCTGCCAAAATACATTCGAAAATTTCGCCATTCAACAAAGAATTTGACAATAAGTGAACTAATTTCCAACACCCGCAGCCTATGTCTTGCCATTTTTGAAGTTGGGCTTCTTGAAGGGGCCATCCTTCACAAAGGAGCAAAAAGAGTAAGCTACCAAGAAAAACAGAAAAGGGACCCAAGAAACATGAAATGCTGCAAAAAATTAACCCTCAGAAAACCATAATCCATCATAAATGCCTACTCCTGGCATGTTTTACATATGACATTATGCTTCACAGACATCTGAATCATTTAAGCCACCATGGCCGGGACATCTTATTAGTAGTATTCAGCTTTTATGATAGATGTGATAATCTTCTTTTTCTTTGTTCTTTTTTTTTCTTTTTTTCTTTTTTTTCCTGTTCGCGCAAGAGCTCCAAGAAATGGGGTTGGTATCCAAATAGACCACGCCGTCGCGGAATGTGTTGGTGCGGTGTCTTCAGGGCACCAGAATGGATTACTGTACGCCAATCACTAAAAAAAAATACAGACATAAACTTTATTATCTTAGGAAAGCAAGCTTGGGTGGGGGGGGGCTCATAATGATGCGCTTAAACCAGGTTGAGATCCTCCAGTTCAGTTTTATGAGGGGATTTGAGCGTAAGCAAATAAAAAAGAGCACAGCGCCAGAGTCCTAGCAGCAAATAAAACAAAGACTCCAACGCAAAAGCAATCAGATTCCCCCATTGTGCTCCAAAAGGGTTCCTTAACGAGCTTCACTCAATCCTCCCTACCCAAGTATGAAAGCTGAGCCCCTGGTTGAAAACAACTAAAGCTGGAAGCTAAGATGGCAGAATCACTCTTTGCAAAATAAGAGTTTTCTTATCAAAGGATTACAACCCTCACTCCAAATCTAAAAAGACCAACAAACTTCCTCAAAATACATTACTATAATGGACACAAACCCACTCATTTGCAGGCCAACTCCATCATAGCATAGCTTCTTTTCAATGTCCATTTGAAGGCCGGAACATTGTATATCCATCAATGCCACATGCAGGATTTTGGTAATCTGGAATGTAATATGGGTAGCCATCGCTCTCCACTGCATTCCTTGCGTTAAACATAGGAATATCAGAACCAGCCACCTGCCACTGGTTTGGAATTAATCCATCTATTGGCCCGTTTGCATAATGTGGTGGATTAGCTTGTGGAATAAAATCCCTCAGTGGGTGGTCAAAATGGCTGCCAGAAGAGCCATAATTTCGTTGGAACACTTCATCATGATTGGCTCCAACATGGTAACTCCGTGTTCGCTCAAACCTGCAAGCACTAGTTGAAGATCCCAAATCACCTGCTATGCCCATATCACCTGGAAAAGAACGCTGCCGACTCAGAAGGTGTGGCCCATTGCTGAGACTCTGGGAGCTTGTGCTTGCCCTAGCAGCCTTCCCTACCTGCTCATCATTGAGCAGATCATTGATGATGTCTAGGTGAGGGAAGGGGAACTCATCTATCATCACACCATGGGTCTGATACCCGGATGTACCGGCTGGAAACTCAGTTGAAAAGTGCTCCCTTGATCCACTGTGTACAGGATTGTAGAAATCAATGTTTTGAATGTCATTAAGCATGGAAGGACCACAGTTTGTGCTTCTGCTGGCATCCCTTTGAGAGCGCTCTGTCCATTGTGCACCATTCTGCAAGATGTCCTGTGTTCCCATTCCAAAAGAGAAGCCTGATTTGACAGAGTTCACATCCAACCTGTCAGAGTTTTGTGGTAAAAACATTGGTGAAGATACCAACGTAGGCAGTTGCGAGTATGCTGGTGAAGAGTTCCCTGTTGAACTTGAGTGAGGATGACTGAAGCCAGATGAACTCGAAGAAACAGAGTTACCAATTATGGCATTTCTATAGGACTGAGGTACATAACTATGCGTCGCTGGTGAGGGGTCAGGACCTAACCGTCCAGCAGCACTCACAGAACGGGCTAGCAGTGGGGTTGTTTGAACCATAGAAACCACAGGAGCAGTTGGTCTGGGACCAGGGATTAGAGGAGCAGTAGAAGGCCTTGACACCATGGGCACTTGGTGAACTGTGGGTTGTTCAGTTGGTTTTGGAGTTGCAGTTTTTTGAGTCTCTGGTTTGGACACCATCATTGTTTGGGTTGAAGTTACTAAAGGTGCTGCTTTATAAGCTGCTTGTGGGCTGTTTGAAGATGTTTTCCTAACTGAAACAGGTTCAGCAATAGGAGTGCTCTTTGACTCCAACTTTAGCTGAGCAGTAGAGGGGAGACTTCTGGGAGGGCTCCGGGGAGGGGATGGTGCTGCTGTTGTCTTTTCTTTGGATTGCCTCTCTGTATCAACCTGGTCTTTGATGCTCAGTTTCTTCTGCAGCAAAACAACTTCTTCTTCCTATCATACAAAAAAGTAAATGTCAGGTTATTTTAAAACAAAGTTAATTGAGATTCATGAGAACAATGCCCTCAGAAAATAGAATGCAAAAAGTTGTACAGATTCAGTAAAATAAAGAAAATACACCAAATTAAAGTTTAAGGTACATTTGATTTGTATTGTGTTGAGATTGAATCAGCAATCAGACAACAGGAAAAGAACATCTTTTTAGTAAGATTACCAACAAACTGCATAGCCTACACCTACATCCATAATTGATTCACCACTTAAATTTTCCGATACCTTTTGTTTTATGGCATGACCTTCAGTGGGCAAATTCTTAAACAAGCAATATCATGACTATAAAAACAAAAGAAAATGACAAACCCCACCTTCTTAACCACATGCTGCTCAAGCCACTTAATCTGATCATGTAAGGAGAGACTGCCAGCTTCGGACTCAGATTCAGCTGCCTTACAACTACCAGAAGCATCATTTAGATCCCCAGCATCTGTGGCTGGTCCAGAGGGATGAGCATCCAACTCATTTGCCCAACTAGTCCCATCATATGCCACCTTACTTCGTTGATTTTTTCCTCTGCAAAATTAAGTGCCATTTCAAATGAATGCACATATTATTGAACCATAGCACAAACACAAAAGAAGGCTATATCTTTACCTGCTTGGTGACTTTTGATTTTTGTAGTTTGGAAATGAGTTCCCTTTATAGGGCCCATTCATTACCACAGATGGGACTGAGTCTGTAGAACAAGTAGAGGAACTATCATCCATTACACCTGGGCTCTTCCTATCTGTAATTCCATTCTGTACAGATGACAGACCACTAATCGCACTGCTACTGGCTTCTGTGGGAGGATGAACTTCAGATGTGTCAGTATCCCAATTGATATGACTAGCATCTCTGTCTTCTGAATCAGGCTGAGGCATTTCAGCAGCACAATCTACTGAATCAGACACATCAGAAACATCTTCCAGGGTATCAGGCTTTTCAAGCACAGTTTGCACTTGTTCCCTCATGAAGTCGTTTCTGCCATCATTAGGGCTCCCTTGTTGCTGCTTTTCTTGTAGTGTCACACCAGGCCTTTCATCCTTTCCTTTATCTTTCCCTTTGCGATTGTTCCTTTTTTGTTTAGCCTGGTATTAGGCACAAAAAAGAAAATTTGTAAGAAAAAAACATGAAAGCTCAAAGAAAAATGAAGATTTTTATCAAGACATAAAATGTCACCCACATAAGTGAAAAGATGAAAACATAGTCAGGAGCACAGGTTGAGACCTGAATCTATAAATTAATATAGAAGCCAGAAATCTTTTTGAAAGCGAAGAAAAAGACATTTTCCCATTAAGTATCAGATTGATAAAGAAGGCCTTGCAAACTAAATTGACAACCAGACATAATAAAAATGCAAAGCATGGAAATGCTTGGACATAATGATTCTAAATATCAATATATATTTGTGCTTCAGCCTACCATCAAAGTTGAATGACAGTGATCTTGAGTCATGAAAAAATGTGATATGGCCACAAACTTTTATTACAGGAACACAAACTCCAAAATATGCAATAATTATTTTGGTTTTGACTGCCATTGCAATTCATGCAAATAACATTACTGCTACAAGTTATGATTATGATATTATCATGCTATGCAAACTCAAGTATTGCTCAATTGTTTGAGATCTGGTTACAACTCAAACATATTAGTTTAAATTTTGGAGATGGGAATTTCAAACTTCCCTAAGATTTAAATTAGGCAAAAGAATCAAACCTGCTTTTTCTTGGATTTTTTTTCCTTTTCAATTGCTCCTCGTTTTGCCTTCTGCTCACTTTCAGCCAACCAAGCTGCCTCTTCTTCACGGATGAGTTCTTCTTGCCTCTTCAAAGCGACAGCTTCCTGGTAGGAAACCTCAATTTTATTGCTGTACATAAATAAGGAAAAAAATTAGTGCAGCTAATAGGTAAAGATACCACAAAAATATAATCAGTTACTTATAAATCAAGCAGAAAATAGTAAAACTAAGTGTCTGTTTGGATACACTTCCTGTTCTCTGCTTTTAAAATCAGAAAATAGTAACGACTTTTAAATAAGATATAAGAACTCTTAGAAACTTATATTTAAATAGTAATGATTTTAAAAACTATTTAAAAAATTTACCGCATCAAAACATTTTCGATACCTCAAATTTTAAAATTTAGAAGGTTTTAAAGATATAAGATAATATACAAGATGTCCTACTTTTATATGAAAGTTTCTGATTTCAAAAACAAAATATAAGGTGTATCCAAAAGGACACTAAGTTGTCATTTGGACTGTTCAATCATAAAATAGTAGTAACTCCTATATGAAATACAAGAACTCTAAAAGACTTATCATAAAAATAATAATAATAATAATGATTTTTAAAAACTGCTCGAAATTTTTGAGGTGTTAAAATTTTAAAAATTATGGAAGCAACTTTGAAGAACATAGGATGAATTAATACTTTTTGTATAAAAGTTCTCATATTTTGTGTAGAAGTTACTATAATTCTCTGTTTACAAAAAACAAACAATGTATCTAGATGGCACCCAAATTAATCAATGATTGAAAGAATATATACATAGATATTTGATTCATTGTGGTAATTGCACTGTTCCATCAGTCAGCAAGCAAAACCAAGTTGTTAAACGGGTACCAAACAACAACCGTCTTCATTACAAAGCTCAATTGTGAATTACTAGGTAAAAAATAAAATAAAATCCAGCATTACATCTGGCCAACATGCAATGTGGCATAAATTGAAATAATAAATTTCCCCTTGAGCAAGAAGGCAATTAGTTAAGAAGCTGAACCTCAGCATTTGCATGGTTTCTCAAGTGAAACCAGATTAAGAGTGAGAACCATCTGAATGATGATAAACTCAAAGTAAAGAAGAGAGACAACAATAATTAAAAGCATTTTGAATAGAATATTATATCTCTGGCCCCTTAAGAGGACAATGAACCACTGGCCCTTTTATCATTAACAAATCTTCAAACAGACTCCCTTTTACGATTTGGAAATCTGTGATCTCCAAAAGCATACTTCCCTGCTGCTCATGCAAGCTCCATTTGGCGTTTGAGAACAGTAGATCCTTTAAATTGTACAGGAAAGTCCAAAATTAGTATTGTTCTTGTCCTTGAGAGCACAGATGTTTTGTTGAGGGTGAAAAAGGGCTTCCCATCATATTTTTGGTTCCCATTTTCAAGGAAGTAGGATGGAGCCAGCCAAAGGAAGGTAAAAGTTCTAGGTAAAAAAAGGCAAGACCTTCAGATTATAAGTATTTCATCCTCATCCTACAATAGCAACCTGAATTTACTCAATGGGCAGCAATGGGTCCAGTCGACTTGAGGTCAAAAATACTAAAAATTTACTCAACCTGAATACAACCTATTTAAAAATAGTGTCAAAATAACTTAATATGAACATGACTTGTTTATTACATGACCACGAATAGTTTAAAATATAAATTAAGTTAGATTGCATACGAATTAACACAGATAAACTTTTAACATGATTCTAACCCATTAAACCCACTAAAACGATTTTAATCCATTAAATCTATTAACCCAATTACAACCCACTTAACCTATCTAAAATTTTAAACTACAAAAATATTATTTTTAAAATAGTTTTTAGGTGCTTTAACTTTCAAGTTTTAATTTTTTTGACTATTATTTAATTTAATTATTTTAAAATATTGTTTTTAAAAATACTTTTTTGGGTGTGTTAACTTTCAAGTTTTAATTTTATTTAATACTAATTAATTTAATTATTTAATTTTGATTATAATATGTTTAATAATATAAAAAGTAAATTAAATTTTTAAGTTCATACTTGTTTATTTTCTATTTAACGTTTTAATCATAGTTTTAAAAGGCTCAAGGCGCACCAAAGCGCAAAGTAGTCTTGGAGCCTAAGGCGCGGGCTTTAGTGAAGTGAGGCGCACCCTAATTTACATATATATTTTTATATAATATAATCAAATTTAACAATAATTTATTTGTCCTAAACACATAAATCATCAAATATCATCCAAAACTTCAATTTAATCAACATGATGAGGTCCTGGAAGGTACATGACTATTTTTCCTCTATTTTTCCTCATCTTCTTCTTCTTTTTCACTTCTCCACTACACGACTGAGGCTAGGGCATGATTGGGAGTGGTGTCGGGATCAAAAATACCAGAAAAAGGGGGCTGGAAGGGAAAACAGGGCCAAAACGATGTCGTTTTGGACCAAAAAAATCAAAAAAAAAAAATTAGGGTTTCTCAGCCCCAACCCTCTGCAACTCGACAGCGACTGAAAAAGAGAAGGAGAAGGAGGAGGGCTTACCTGGCCGGAGGCGAGTTAGGCGAGTGCCTCGCGCGCCTACGCGGCGCCTTCGTGAAGGGGCGTCGCCTGCCTTCATGCAAGGCGCCAGAGGGTGGCATCACACCACCCCGAGCCTAGGCGCGCCTTTCACAACTATGGTTTTAATTATAAAATATTTTTAATTTTATAATGAAATATTACTTTAGTTAATTATTTATTTATTAAATATTTTTAATCTTTATAATGAAATATTACTTTAGTTAGTTATTTATTTTTTTTACCATATGATATTTATAATTTAAAAACTACTTCAAATTTTAATAATTTTTAAATATATAAAATTGATAAATCAATTTATATAGGTTAAACAGGTTGTTCCATAAACGTGTCATTTTGACAGACTTAACAGATTAAATGGTTTAGATGGGTTAAGCAATCAAAATCAAACACAGACTATTTATTAAACAACTTACACGGGCTGACACAATTATAAGACAAATAAGATACACCAAACCCAAACACACCAAAATTTCGTATCGTTTTCAAGCTGTATTGTCATGTGGTGTCAAAATTGCCACCCTAATCCAGAGCCAAATCACCAAAATAAGTTCCACCAAAAATGAGTTCACTGCAATTATGCTACTCTCCATTCTTTCTAGCCTGACAAATGAGATCACAGAAACAGTTTACAGAAGAAAGAACATATCCAAAATCTACAGTTTTTCTTACCCCCATCATTTTTTGTTTATAGGTAATATGGGTTTCTTCAACAACAGTTCTAAAAATTTTAACTACCTCGTAAAAATCAAAGTTATCCATGAAATTAAAAATGATAATATGTCATCCACTAAAAACTCCAGTAACCTCATTTTTAACAATTAACAAATATTCCTAGAAAGAAAGTATATCAAACAGAAAGAAATCCATTTGCTACTCATTTTAAAGGATTTTTAGGATTTCAAAGATAATATTGTTTCTACAGATTGACTGGCATTAAGATTACGGTTTCACAATATGCATCTCCTAATTTTTAGGAGGGAAGACTTTCCGCTCATTTCCATACTTCATATTTTGGTATGCGACTTAATCTTTGACTGATCATTATAAAATATAAAATAATACATTCAAACAAACAAAGCATGATAAAAGGATGGATTTGCTTTCAATCTCTACAAGTTTGCACACTATTATTAGATAGAACATATCTGAAAACTCTGAAGATAAGCAAAAACAGATAATTTGCTAGTGTATAGATGGCAAAGTATATAAGAAAAAAAAAACACTGGAACATATGGCCATTATCACAAAAAAATATCAAGCCAAACTAAAAAAATTATGTTGTGGATTGTCTCCATTTGAATAAAAGATAACAGCATCAGTCTTCCAATCATTAAGAACAAGGACAGCTTGCAACAAGAAGATTAATCATTACAAGTTACATAAGCAGTCAGCAAGAGTAGGAGAAACTCAAAGAGTCATTCCCTAAAGGTGATCTTTATTGACTAAGAAGAACATCTAGGAAAAGCAGGAGACTCACAAATATTTATTTTATTAACAGCATTACACGCCAATAACTAAAAAAACAAAGCAGTTATTTCAAGACTAAGTCAATAAACAGTTTTTAGAAGAGGAATGAGGATGGATTACCTGAAAATATGGGCAAGGACAAAAATTTCAACTGTTCTACGACCCAATTCTGTAAGACGCCTTTCATCACGCTCGATGGAGTCCTTGTTGAAGTCCTCTCCAGGACCCCCATCCTACATACAAGAGACAGTGAACTCATAAATAAGGAAATAAGAGGAATTGGTAAGGAAAAGAAATACAAAGACCATTACATGTTAAATAGATAAAGTTAGCCACACTGCAAAATAAGCACATTAATATCATATTAGAAGTCAACACCATTACTTCTGTCAGAAAATCATTGTAATTTCCTTACTCCTAATTATTTTAACAGAAATAGAACAGCCATGCCATGCTATTATCCTTGACTTATCAAAATACCAATTAGATCATATACGTCAGACAATTCCTGCTAGGTGGTTTTATAATAAATTTTCAATCAAAAGTTAAGTCAAGATTCATATTGGTAAGGAAAAAGCCCAAGAAGAAAGAAACAGAAAAGAAGATTCTGAGGCGGAATCTTTCCGCTTCAAGCATAAGGGAAGAAAATAAATGCAGCTGCATGAAATAAAAACAGAAAAAAGAAGATCCCTGAATAAACAAAGGAGAACTCAAGTGGGAATGAGAAATCCCAAGAAAATCTTGTTAGCTTAATGTAAATTAAGACCCATATCCTAACAATTCAAGCTTTTAGGAAGGCTGGTACCTTAACATGGTATTAGTCTATTGGAGCTAGAGGTCTTGAGTTCGAATCTCTCCTACTGCTAATATTCCCATGTGCAGCCCATAACCACATGCAAGCTTGAAATACTTTGTGGGCCCATGTCCTAATGGTTTAAGCTCTTACAAAAGTTGATAACTCAACAAACCTCATGTTCAACCCACACTTGAGCAAAGATGATTGCTTCTTGATTACTGTCTCTAGCAGTACCCCTGCCCCCAACACAACTATAAGAAGTTTTATGTGAGGTGTACGTGAGGTCAAATTACAAGTGCGATTTCATTATAAACTTTCCTTTTACTGATACTATGTGTACGATGATAGTCCTTGTTCAGTCTATTAGATAACCCCAAAGTCTTCTGCTAATTTTTTATACAACTTCCTTTGCAGAAGGAACTCATCAACCATACAACACCACAGGATGGTTTATTAATGATTTAAAAAATAAATAAACTCGATTGATTTAACACTTTAGTTGCTTGTGCAATAACTTGACTCTGCATCTTTTAAATCAAGATGTCATGTTTAAGTAAATTTGATCAATTTTAAACAGAAGAAACTGCTTGATACCCAAGTTCCTATGTGGCCCAGGTTAGTCAAAATGTAATGATAAATGCTCTCATCTGGCCCAAAACATTAGCACATTGAGGTTGAAGAGATTTCTGAAACCTTAAAACTAAAGAATAACATAAGACACCCAGTGGCAATCTTGGAGACAAACGATTCATTCACCAAGAATGAATAGATACACAGATGGATATAGAGAGAGGGAGAGAAGAAAAATGATTATTTCAAGAACCTGCTTTATTTACAATTAATTACCATTTAGAGCTAGTTACTCATCTACACTTGATAGAAACTGCTTGGCATCAAACTAATTTGTGCAAATGGGAAATCTAAATTGTGATTTAGATATGTTATGCTAATGAAGTAATAATATCAAGGACCAGACAAATCAAACTGTTTTCCTGGAAACTAAGTACAAAACTAACTTGTGTGTATGCAGTATGGTTTGTTTGCATTTCTAAAACGTCCAGCACACAATCCATTCTTTTAGCAGCTGAGAAGTCATTCTAGAAGAAAAGGTCACATGCCACCACATAGAAACATAAGAGGAGAGGGAATAACACAAACTTCATCAGACACAAAATTATTATCATATAGCAAGAACCTAATTTCATAACATGAGTTAAACCCATCTAACTCACAGGTTCATGCTAATAAGAAATTTCCAGAAAGCCATTATTACCATAAAGGTTTTGGCAGGTATCCAACAGCTCACCTTTGTACGATTCTGGGGACCTTTCTCATCTTTTGGAGGCAATGGTTCCAAAGCAGCCCTTTCAAGCAGTAATAAAACATCATCCACCAAAACAAACATATCTTTCTCCACACGAACAATAGGAGCTGGCATTTCTTCAGCATCCAATAGTTTCGCCCTCCCCTTCTTGCTCTTATTAGTCTGGCCTTCAAGAGCCTTCAGACCACTGTACAAAGAATCCATTACCAAAGTGGATGTGACTTCCTTCTCTATAAAAAAGTGTTTTACAACTACTTTCAGAATGGAGTCCGTTTTCTCCCTGGACATGCGGCGCCTAGCATTTTGGTCAATTCCCAACCAGAAAGCACAGAAGCTGCAAATATTGAAAATGATCATATTTATCACGAAAAAATAAATCATAACAACAAAAATATTCAAGATCAACCAACAAATGACAACCTAAAGGTAAAGCATAACAAGGAAAATGATCAGGTTTATAGATCACAAGCTATGAATGGAAAATATCAAGGTACAAAGTGTCTCCCCCAAGCAGACTGTAAAATAGGTTTAACCCCATTAAAAAAAAAAAAAAAAAAAGGAAAGAAAAAAGAAGAAGAAGAAGGTTCAATTTTTGCACAAGTGAATACAATGACATACAGCAGTTGCCAAACCAATGACCATTAGAAGTAGGAGACGATTTAATCTGAAAACCATAAAGTCCAGCACTTCGGAGAAGCTCATGTTAACTATAACTGATAATTACAGTTCTATAGAAGTTATAAATGATCCAACATTCTGAAGATGAAAATATGCTACCTTGACCATCTAGCTTTGTCCTCTATCAACTTCCCAAGCTTGCCTCTTCTTTCTTCCACAAAACGCCGGCAAATTTGCTCCACATTTGTAAGATAGACACGAACAAGTTCTCTCCTGTACTGGCAATCAAGACAACGGAAAGGGCGGTCTGCTCTCTCCCTATAACTCAAAAGAGTAAAAAAGGAATTGGTCACCAAGATGTTAAATTGTGCACATAACCAGAAGCAAAAGGCTATCATATTAGTGAGAGGAGAAGCCTAAAAGTACTCACTAGAAATATTTCAAAAATTTAAGCCTACAATCAAGATGAGGCCAATGGAAAATTGAATCTACGATAACCTTTCTATCAAACTAAGAGGAACAGCCAATGAAGAAAGAGAGGGAGCACATTCATGGTTCACTCAAAATTTCCTAAAAAACCTTCATAATATGTTCATTTTTTACAAAATAAACTCAATTTTGTTAATGCCCATGTGTAACAAGCTATGTTGCAGAGAAACTTCACTTTATTTTAATGCAGAAATGAAAATTGAACAGGCATTTCAATAATTCAGCCGATTTCCCACATCCTGAGATCTGGCAATTGGATAAATTAAACATACCAGCAGCAGACACAAATACCATAATCCATGTAACCTTGTTGTTCATTAGTTATGAACAACAGGCACACAACCTTGTTGTTCATTAGTTATGAACAACAGGCACACTATGCACATAAAATGTTGTTGGGAGTGGTGCTGTTCCTGCTGTTATTGTTGTAAGACAGGCCTACTACCATCATTTCAAGCATGTTATGCACAACCCTCAGATATTAAATCTGAGAAGTGCAAGTGTCAGGTAGTGCGAGTCCAACAGAAAGTTGAATGTACAGTTACTGCAAAACAAGGGGCATACAAAAAATTGATTTAAAAGTGCATGCAGCAAAAGAAGGGGTATCCTTAAAAGAAAGATGAAAGTGTCATGCGTAAGTGCTGGGTAGTCCAATTCCAGCAGAAAATTGAATTTACTATTACATGCTGCAAAAGAAAGGTATCTTTAGAAGGGGAGAAAAATATTTCAAATTTTCAGGTTGGTAATTAATCCCCAACCCCTCCAAGCTAATGAGATTAAAAAATATAGACTAGCTTAATAGAGATATAAATTCTTCTTTACGTCATTTCTCACTTCAGATATAATCTGATGATACACAATAAATATTTGCCGGAAGTCCATATCTAGAAATGAATTGTAACAGAATGACTTGATCACAGAACAAACTTCAATGAGAAAGATTAAATTAGCATACCACAATTAGCATTACTAACTAACACTCTTATCCTCAGATTTGCATTGCCATGAGATGCAAAGAAATTTATATGATAAAAAAATATAATTTGCAAATATATGTTAACAATATATGATTCGCATAGAAACTTCTATTATAAGAAACATAATTGGGAAAAAAAAATAGGAGTAAATTGCCAGCAGTAAGATTTTAATCTCAAGTGGTTTAGGGGCCTTTTAGTTGATGCTAACTTTTCAGTTTTAGATTTTTGTTGATACTTTGAGAAGATGTTAGGTCATTTTGGTGTCTTTATTTTCCATTTTTGGTTTTTTTGGCATGCCTTGTACTCCTGGCACACTTGGGTTGTGCCCCCCTTTATAGGCGCCTAAATTTATTTTGTTCCTACACTGTGTGTTAAAAAAAATATTAAAATAAAAAAAATAAAAAGGAGAAGAAAGGGGAAAATGATGAAGGGTACCATCCCAAAGACCAAACAAACTTTCAACTTCAAAAGCACTGAATTATAAACCACCTGATAACTTGGACTTGAGCCTTTATAATAAGAGTGTCAGCATCAATAAACCCATCTAACACTTTTGATAGTTCCATGAATTTTTTCCACCCCCAATCATGCTCTTTCTTCCAAAATCGATGCAACGTATCTACAAATTTGGCATTTTCTGTGTTAAGACACAAGATGGTAAATTCAAAGACTCCATTACAACAACTAAACCACCATCTAACCAACTAACCAGAATATTTAGATTTCTTTGGATCTTTATTAACCACGGCTATTGTAAACTGTGCAAAATGACTCCATCCTGTTTCAAAAACAAAGCAAAAATTATATTATATCAACCATGGATTGAGAACATTGATTGTTCAAGAAAAATCATTAAGTAATAAGAAACCTGGAAGAAGTTTGTCATGATTAGCAACACAAAGAAACAAGGAGAGGTGGTTGCAGACATCACAACCTTGGGGATATATTAAAATGTACCTGCCAACCACAGCACAAGCTTAAATTAAAACTAACAAGTGGAAATACTTTTCATGCTAGAATGAATGGGCTTGCATTGCAAGTGTGTTTAAATCATATATTTAACTATGGAACACGCATTTGACAAGAATATCACAGAATTGTCATTGTTCAAAACTCCATCATCAAGATGAGACCACTTCAGACATGTAACAGTTATACAACAGTGATCATGTTGATACACTGGAACACATATGCAAGCTCAAGGTGTCACCATGTGCAACATGGCATGGAGGCTACAGCAATTTTTCTCGTCACAAGATATATATTATAACATTATTACTTAAAGAATCTAAGAAATGGAATAAATCATCCATGGCGAGACCAATAGCATCTACTATCCTTTATGGAGAAGCAAGGAGTCCTTGCAAAGGATGATCACGCAACTCTTAACTCCTTTATAATCTCTAAAGATCTTTGCATGCTGCAAACAACCTATCCCCGCTGCTATGTTCATTTAGAACCTAACTATGTTAAAATCACCACATACACACCAAGGATCTTCCCGCAGCCCCTAACTCAGCCCATAGATCCTCCCTTTCCCTCCTTGAAGTTGGATGATATACCCCAAAGAATACCCAAATAAAACCATCCTCCAATACACTTGAATTGACATGAAATGGAAAAATCCCCCACCTCTATGCCATTAAGCTCTAGCGCCCTCTTATCCCAAAAGACTACCACTCCTCCAACTGCACCCTTAACTTCCACCACTCCCCATCCTAGGAGTCTTCCCACCCTAAGCTTCTTACAATGTCTACCATCATATTCTGAATTTTTGTTTCATGTAAACACACCAGGTCTATCCTCTGCGATCAAATTAGGGACTTTATAAATTTCCTCTTGTCATTTGCTCCCCTCACATTCCATGAAAGAATCCTTTAACTTTATAAGTACATTGTATCTCGTTCCTAACCTTGACATTCTTACTCACTTTAGCTTTTCCAATCATATAATTCACGAAGCATTCCAACTCCTTAGTTCTCTTTCAAATCTAAACAAACAGATTTTCTTCTTTCTCTTCACAATAGTCCAGGCCTTTGATTCTCCTTTTCCCTTCAACTTCTTCTCCCTCTTATAAAGCCTAAATGTTTCACACCCCCTTTTTAATTAAATTCTGTGTCATACCACATTTTTAAATTGAACTCTATGTGCTGCATTACACCGATGTAAAAGTGCACCCATGTATATCTATCCACTAAACATATATGCACACATAAATATAGTTCATGCATACGAAAAAAAAACAAATATATATATATATATAAACATATATTTAAATTTGACTACGATACATAAATTGAATTTGATGCTGATGCATTCCAAGAATGAGAATCTACTAGAAAGAAAATAAGAAAGTGAACCAGAAGACAGCACATCTGACCAAAAATTTATATTAAAAACTTCATACCATTTGTAACCGCCAACCTCAAACGCATTACTACGGAGTTCTCTCTTGTTAATCTGTGAAAATTTCTCAATCTTCCAAGTGTATTTTCCATATAACTCAGATGGCTTGGCCCCTACAAATCAGTAAAAATAATTTATGAAGAATTTTTAACCATGTAAGGGTAAAGCAGAAGAGACAGCACTTATGATTCTCAACAAGAAGAATAGGATAGATTGCAACAAAAAATTAAAACTTAATCATTACTGAACAGCATATTCCCACTATCTTTACTGAACAACATATCCAACACGCATGAAGGAAGTAGTAATTCATGCTCTAGTTTTGTTGTGAAATACATATTAAAAACATGATAAACTCCCTTCAAATATGGAAAACTAATATTCACGGCAAACAGCATTTGCTTAAGAGAGGAAACTATAATCATCAGTACATACTAAAGCCATGGCCATGCAAAATTCCATTTCATGAATAAGTTTGGCTAGTCCAGGTGAAAATGTTCTGAATGTGCAACCAAAGCAGCATAAAAATGCTGGTAGCTTAGAAACGTATTAAAAGGGCTGGGACCTCCTCATTCAAATACTATTTCACCATTACATGAAGCAAAATTCTTTTACATTTATATGAATGAAGATCCAGCGGTTTTAAGATTTTTCTTTTTTTATAAGTGGATGCATCCAGTGGTTTTAAGATGATTCATACTTTGATCAAACATATCCAACTAAAGGAAACTTCCACAGTTCTAAGGGTATTTCGAAATCATAGAAAGTTAATAGAAGAGCAGAGATCAATCTTGGATACATATAACAGCAGAAGGGGGGAAAAACCAAAGAAGCCTCTTTCAGAATTAAAGTTTTGTTTTCTATGTAACATTCACAATTTTTAATGATATCTGGCAGGTTTCTTTGAACACTTATCCCTCATGGGAACACAAAAAGTCTCAATTGAAAGTACAATATTTTAGAATTACATTGGAGATATATATAGGTTACCCCAAAATCCAAAATCTTTTCAATAATTTGGACCTAAATAATATGAAAATCTAGGTAGCCTAGTTGCAAGTTGATTTGTATCTCAATTATACTTCAATGCACTAGATTTATATCATATTATTTCAATTAAGTCATTAACAATGGGTTTGACACAAGCTTCTGCCATAGCATTCGATGCAAAGTTCAATTTTAATGCTCTATTTACTGATTCAGTTTTTAAAATAGGAAGCAATTATGTACCCAACATGTTTGTTTCCCACATAAATAAAAACAAAATGAATATCTAAATCTGTGTTCTCACAAATAGGGAAAAAAAAAATTGCACCCTGACCAAAAGACACTTTGTGATTACATGAAGCTTTAATTTGTATTATCCAAAATAGATACAATTTACTTGCAACCCATGCTATTAACTAGATAGGAGCTCCTACCCTGGCTCAAACTACGTGAGTTCTAGCAGAGACGCCATTTTCCATTTTAGATAGGGTGGCAAATAGATAAGGCTGAGTGCTAGCAAAAAGAAAATCCAGAAAACTGCACATTGAAGATGTTCCTAACAAACAAGAAGATTGAGCCACCACAATTTTGTTCAGACGAAGATCAAGAAGCGAAAAAAGCATCCACCATAATTTTGTTCATTACAAAATCGATGTATCTCTATTTATTTCTTGAATACCCTCCGGTCATGTCTTCCCATATAACACAAAATAAGTTAAAAATGGTATTAACTCCATAACGCCATACAGACACCCAAGGCCTGAGAAAATTGTTTCAACCTTAAAGAAAAATCAGAAAATGACATACCGCAAGAAAACCTGGGCCCTACCAAGCTAAATCAAAATAGCATCTGGAACAAGCCCCTTTAAATTTGCATGTAATAAAAATTTCAAATACTTAAATTTCAAGTACTTAAATTTTCCCCTCTCTCCAGACCATGGTGCAAGTATTCCATCATTTTTATTGGCAACTGTACAAGCTAGAGCCCCGGATGGGGAAGTATTTTCCATCTGAAAAGTAAAGTTGCTGTCATCTTTGTCACTATTATCTCAGAGCTCCACCTCCATTACATAATCCAACAACAAATACAAAGTCAATTTGGTAAGCTTCTTGAGTGCCTCATTAGCAAGCATCTTTCAGTGTATTTAGTAAAACATAAAAGGCACTTCAGAGCAGAATCCTTTTGGGACTGACAAGCATCTTTCAGCAATGGTTGGTAATGGGCATGCAGGAAGAGTTTTTAAAATTAAAGTTCTTCTACACATTAAATAGCAGCGGCTTCTATTAGAACTACATTGAATTGGGCCACATATTTTTTTGACTTTCAAAATTTTTAAAAATAAAATAAAAATGAAAGCCTCTAAGCTCAATCTCCTTTGTACATTTGCAGTTTTAAACTTTCATCAAGACCATAAAATACAAGCCTCCAACTTAGCATGGTTCATAAACCATTACCCTCAATTGAAATTTCCTATTTTTAGAGAAACGGCTTTCCCACAAAGGTGTACTACAGGTAAGTAATAATTAAATAAAGCAAGGAAACAAGGAAAGACATCTACATTAAGTAAAGGATTAGAAAAAAAACCATACCAGTATCATCGGGGTCATCCGAGTCCCAGTAAGGTGGGGAAGTTGATGGGGTTCCATTTTCCACTTGCTCAGAGGACCGCCATTCTGCCAATGCTTCTCCCGACTGGCATCGTTGCCCACTTGAAATTATATCTGTAGACCTACCAATTCCGCTCTCCTCACTTGCAATCCCAGCCATGTCCACTGCAAACCCCCTCCCCCACACTACTTCAACTTCGCCCACTGCCAAAAAAAACAAGGAACTCCACAAGAGAACAGTCAATAATTAGCCAAGGAAACACCATTTTGAGAGAAAGCTTAATTACCAATATAGCTATAGCAAATAATTACCAATATTTTCAACCATAAACCCCAAACTTAAATCTGCAGTTATGCATTAAAAGCAAAAAAATTCCCGTTTGAGACGATTAAAAGAATCAAATTGAAAATGGCAAAATTAGAAATAAACAGAAAGCTATAATTTTCCACAAAAAGTATCCCATCAAGCACAACAGACCGCAACTCCTCAGAGTAATCGGTTCAGAAACCGCCAGGCACCATTAGGCTGCTAAGAGAATGTAAGAAAATAAACGAAAGCAAATTTTGAAATCTTAGATTTGTCATTGATGAGGACCCGATAAATCAACAAATCTTTATACGACTATGTGGCCTAGTTAAGGTAAGTTCTTCCGAAAATTCGTATTTTTATTTTTTTTCTTCTTTTCTCCATCTTGATTTTCTCAGCAACCAAACAGAAGATATAACACTTGCATCGGAAATTTTAAACCAACCATCAATTAAAATCCTTGGAAACGAAAAGCCGCATCAAAGGAAAAACAAACAAACTGCAATAAACCCTAAAATCAAACAATCAAAAAAAAAAAACATAAGCCCAAAAAGAATCAAAAACAGAAACCCTGAGAAAGAATCCACAAACCCAATTCAAAGAAACAGAAGCCCAATAACACCCACAACAATTCTCACCCAAACAAAGAAGATCGCAAGGAAAAAACCCCCAAAAAACCCTGATGAAAAATCAAACCCTAAAACTAAAAAGATTTAAAATCAAAATCCAAGAGAACAAAAAAAATCGAGTAATCAATTGATGAAAACCGTCGGCGTCCCACAGATCGAATAACAAGACAAACCTGGAAAGAAAAAACAGAGCTTTACCAATGGCGAACCGTAGCTGTTTCGAAGGTCGGAGAAGCGAGAGAGAGAAAGAGGCAGAAGAGCAGCAGAGCAGAGGCGGAACCCAAAATAAAATTATATTTAATTTATTTTTTTCCGATTTTTTTAATATTAATTTATTGAACGGATGAACAGTGAGGAGGAGATATAGAAACAACAAAGGGCTTGCCTTCTTCTCCCCCTCTCTCTCTCTTCTAAGGAAAAAGAAAAAAGGAAAAAGAAAATAGCAATTGAAATGAGAAAAATGAAAAAAAAAAAGGAAAAAAGAGAAAAAGGGAAATATATTAATGGGGGATTTGTGTGTATAGAGAGGCAGTGACAAATGTGGGGGAGCAGAACAGCGTTGGTTCCATACTTGACTAGTTTTGGGTGCCAAGAATTTTGTGTGATTGGATCAACGCTTTGTGGGGCCCACCTTTTGCTATTAGGGTTTCTGTTCTTCTTGGGTTTTCTTCCCGGTCGGGTCGGATTCTTCCGCACTGCTTTTATGCATATTGATTATTTGTATAGTTTGTATATAGGGTTGGTTTAGATGATTCTTAGGTTGGATTGCATCCATCCCGTAGTTGTCTGGTGTTGATTTTCTAGGGTTTTCTTGCATGATTTTTGGGCTGGGTTGGTTACATTGGATCATATAGGGCTGGGTTGTATCTAGGGTTTTGAGTTTCTAGGGTTTTTTTGGGATGATTTTTGGGTTTGGATCGGATCACGTGGTTTTTTTAGGGTTTTTTTGGATGATTTTGTAGATTTAGTATTCCATAAAATTTTATCTCTTTACCACATATTTTTTTTATGAAAAATAGAAAAGGGTAATATTTATGAAGTCTGTGTCCTTTTATCCCTATTAATAATTAATATATTTCTAAATTTTTATTATTACCTAAAATGGCTAAAAAAAAATTATTAACCCACGAATATAATATGATTGTGGTATGTGAGTTTGTGAGTTTGTGGCCTTTCCATTCATATTAAATAATAATAAATATATTTCTAATTTTTCCTATCTAACACGTGAATTTTAGTTGTTATAAAATATTATCTACAAATATTATAGCAATCTTAATTAAGTCGGTATTTGTTTGTTTTTTTAGTTTTTAACGGAAAGCAATTTGTTTTTAAATTTTAAATTATTTGTTTTTTTATATTTTCATGATTTATTATAAATTTTTTTGTTGAATATAAAAAATTAAAATATTTGATTTTTTTCTAAATGGAAAAATAAATATGTTAATTTTTTTATTTTTAATATTTAATATAAATAAAATACTACAAAAATAAATAACTTAATACTTAATATTATAAGTATTAAAGGTTTATTTAAAGTTAAGTAAAAAAAACAAATACCACCAAAATATTTGATTTTTTTTATTCAACTAAAAATAGCATATTGATATTTATCAATATAATTAAAGTGAATTTATTATTAATAGGTTCAGTTTATTTATATTGATTGATAACAACGATAAGTTACTTTTAACTGAATAAAAAAAGTCAAAATACAAACGAAAAACTTGATCCAAAATTAATCATACCTTCGTTTTTTTTTTCCTCAATTCAAATTGAATTCGGTTAGATAATATTTAATTTACCCGGGTAAGAGTGAATTGAGTTGACTTATTCCATATTAATCATATTTATATAAATATTTAAATAATAGATAAGATAATATCCATTAGAGAGAACTTTATAAGTTAAAATTCTTAAAATGATTTAAAAATCATATAAATATATAATAATAAAAACAGTAACTTTGGTGGAACTTGGGCTTGGCCCAAGCCCATCCAAATTGACTTCAGAGTTCAGACCACTGGAATCCATGATGATTATTTACATTCATCCAAAGATGCAGTTGACATCAAATTGGGTAAAATCAATTTGTCCAAATTACACTTTTATTATTTATTACTCTATAATGATTTGTCCAAATATTTAGTCAACATCAAATTGGGTAAAGTCAATTTGACCAAATTACACTTGTATTTTTTATTTTTTTTACAATCATATGAAAATGAACTATAGATTGTAACATCAATTCAAACAAATTGGTGAGTACCTTGATTTATAGGTTTAATAATGTTTGAATTAGAAAAATTTATCAGCAATCCTCAATTTAAAGTAGCCTAAACCAAATTATGTTGCTATTATTATTGATAGAATTAATATTATTATTGAAATTAATTAACCATTTAAATTGTTTATTTTTAAAGTTATTATGCTTTTTTATAGTATAATTAATTTCATTTAATATTTAAAAAAAATGTTTCTAAAAGTATTTTAAGATGATATTTTTATTAAGTATTTGTTTGAGAAGCATTATAAGTGATTTTTCAAATTTTTAAAAGTATTTTCTAAATTTTAACATACGAGCAAAAATTTTCTTTAAGACTTTTTTTAAATTATAAATAATTTTTAAAAATATTATAAAATAGACTCTTACTTGGGTAACAATTTATATTTCTTATGCAAGTGGAACTAATGTTCCAACATGATGGATATGATAATTTTCTTTTTCTTTTTTTTTTTTGGATTGGAAAATTTGATCTTTTAGTATCTATTTGGATTCATTTTTTATGTTTTATTAATAGCAAGTCTCTTAAACTTTTAGGTCATATTTGGTTCCGATGAGTATTAAGGAAAGAAAAATAATAATAAAGAAAATGATTTATCATGTTTGGTTGTCCCATATAAAATTTAAAAATAAATAAATATAATTAAAATTAGTTAAAACCTTAACCTTATGCATTTTTGAATTATTTAATATTTATATTAATGAGTTAAAATAAGTAAAAACGGTTTGAAATAGTAAATAAAAATAATTTATCAATATTTCATTTTCCTCGTACTAAAACTCTTTGTTTTCTTTCCCTTACATTTTCCCTCAAATCTTCTAAGAACCAAACAGAGTTTAAAGGAAAAAAAAATGGTAAAAATATAAATTAGAGAACAAAAAGAAATAAAGTCAAAATCAAAATTGAATCGGTTGATTGCACTTAATAGTTGGGGAGGAAATGGAATGAAATATGTATTTTTAGCATTTTTGCCTTTAAATACATATTTTTCTTTAAAGATTAAAAAACTATATTTATGCTGAATTGAAAATAAATAGAATAAGAAGAGGGCATAAGAAGTGAATTGAGATCAAAACATGTGTGTCTACATGACCCATTTTGCATTTCAAAAACGCTAACAAGTACAAGCATATTCTTTGGTAGCTTTACTATCATGGTTCAACACATTCAGATTCTCCCATGCTCCAAAAAGGTTTTGAAACAATCCCATAATTCAACCTACACATTAATTAGAACTAGTGTTGTTTGCAACTGCCAACATCCTAGATAGGATGACATTAAGGTAGGTTTGGGACGATTCATCTCATTCCAATTCTATTCCTGTTTATTTATATTTATTTTCATTTACACAAAACAAAAATAAATAAATAAATGCAGTGGAGTGGAGTAGGGTAAGTATAGGAATTCCCATGCCTACGGTGTTTTGACTTATTTAAAATTTTCCAATATTTTTTAAAACAATTTCAATTTTTTTATTTTCAAAATTAAAAATTTTATTAAAAATAGATATTATATATAAATAAAAAAATTATATATATTTATAATTTATTTTTATGAAATGAAATATTTTATTTATAATTAAAATGTTGAAAAATGAAAAAAAAATAACTAAAACAATTTTTATTTTTTTTTAAATTATATATTGGGGGATCGGACGGGACAAAGTCATACCTGAACCTGTCCTAAAACTATCCCTAGTTTTTAAAAACTTCCCAAACCCTTCTTATTATGGACAATAAGGAGTGGGTATACTCGGAAAAGCCCACCCCCTACCATTCCTTATCCTCAATGGTATTCATAATTCATTAGTATTGGTAATAGATCTATAGTTTATAAAAATAAGAAGAAGCATTGATTCTTTTAAATCTATAATTTGCTTATGCTTTTTGATATGACAAAATTTTAGAATTACACTCAATGTTAATGGTTAAACAATGACATCAATTTTGTGCTATTAATAAGTTGATTTAAGTCAATACTTTTAAAAAGATATGATATTTATTATTTTCATTAAGATAGAATATATGAATTGGACTAATAAGAAGTCGATTTAAGGATATATTTTTTAGAAGATTGAAGTAGATAAATGTTGATACAAAAATCATAGCTCAAAATGACATTTACACACAAATACTTATTTTCAACTAATCCAATGAATGTATCCAAAGCATGAGAGGTTAGGTTTATTCTACCTCTCTTACCTCTTTCTTTTTGTCTTGTGTTAAAATTTTGATGGAAGCCACATTCGTTGTCATTGATTCCTTGATAGGTTTCTTTGAGGACTTCTCAAACCTCTTCCCATCATTTCTTTCTCTTCCTTTGTTGATCAATGATAAAGTCTTTTTTTTGCACCATTGTTGGCTATATTGAATTTCATATCATATGCTCAAGTAGCTAACTCTTTGAAGGTGTAGGATCATATCCCTTAGAAGATGTATAAAAGGCCCTAACACATACCTTATATGCACATTTTCATTGTTTGAACCTCAAAGAGTCTATTCTTGTAGTCAAATCTTAAAAAACGCCAATAGTTAATGTAATCCATGTTGTGTTCATTTTCCACTACTTGGTATTTGTGAGCAAGGGTTAAAATGTTGCAATTTTATCATTGAAATGTCAACAATAATTTGGTATATCGATGCTCCCTTATATGAAAAATGGAGGAGGAATTAGGTGAAGCAATCAATTGAGAATTAATTGTCGATTTATTAGTAAAAATTTGGGAAATTTGATAAATCATTGATTTTTCCTTTAACAACCCTATTACAATATTAGCACATTGTTAAAAACCTTTTAAAACCTAAAAGCAAGTGTGTAGGCTTGAACTTAAGCTCATGGTAGGGAAAAATGACACTAGAGCCTCTATGATAACTTTTCCCTTCTTAAAAAGATGCAAATAATATAATTAAGATGATTTTGTGATATATGCATGCGCAAAATTAAATATTAAAATAAATTTAATTATATTATTTGAAAATTTTATTAATTAATTGTTAAAAATATAGAATAATTGCAATAATCTTATTAATGAGTTATATATATATATATATATATATATATATATATATATATATATATATATATATATATTGTAGATTAATTAAATATAAGAGAACCATAAACTTGTAAAAAGAATTATAAACAATTTTAAATAAAAAAACTAATATTACTTATATATCATTTTTTTTTTATATCTTTGGATATATCTAAATTAATTAAATCATCCATTAGTATTAAATATGTTTTTAAGTTTTATATATCATTATCAAACTTGTTTTATCATTTCTTGAAGTTTTTCTTAATAGTTTTATGACTTTTGATCAATTTTTGTTTCTAAAGTATTTTTTCGGATTTTTGTTCAATATTTCCTAATATTTTCATAAAATCCAACCACCATTATTTCCAATTTTATATATATATATATATATTTTGATTTTTGTTTATGAGCTCCATCATGCTTACCATCCGTTGGGTACCATAGAGGCAATTGAGGAATTTGCGCTCCATTTGATCCTAATTGTAAATGCATTTAGACTTAATATCTATCCAATTAAAAGCATTCCCTTGGAAGGAATGATGAATTGCTCGATTGTTATAAGTTTTGATAAATGTATTTGTTTTAGGTTGTTAAGATTTTGGTTTTGGAGGTCAATAACTCAAAAACATAAATAGGTTATCGATTCTCTTACTATAAAGTTTAGGGTATATGAGTATACTTTATGAAGGTCCATTGTATTGTGTTCCAATGGTGTTGATTATCATGTTTTAGAGTTGTTGGACAAATAGTAAGACCAATAAGGCAAATTCAATTGTTTGCTTTCCAACTTGTACCAACATAGATGTATATGTTGTATCACCCAACTACTTTATGTACTTGGAGGTGAGTGAGTCTTTCACTTGACTCAGCTACATTTGATGTTGCAACCTTATTATTAAGGAAGACAATTAGCAATTTTTTGTGATGACATGAGTCATCTTAGTTAGTTATGTTAGGTTTTAAGCCTTATATAGTGAGACATGATGCAACATGTGTAATGTAATGTATGATTCTTATTCAATCATTAGTATCATGTGCATTGATAGTTTCTTTATCTTCATCATTTTTATGGATATTTAGCTCAATTGGTTTATATTGTACACATACTGGATGTAAGTAGATATATAGAAGACATAATTATGGATTCCTTATTGATTGATACTATTGTTCACAATACTTCATGAACTTAGGTAGTTTAGTATTGTTGCAGTGTGCTACCTCCTATGTAGGCAAGGTAACTTGTATTGGTTATTACTGTGGTTCTTTAAGGTAATAGGCCAATGCATATGGTTATATATTGAACAAGACCTACGAAGAATATATCTACTGCTATTTGAATGACTTGTGCTCTCCTAGCTACTATCTTGTAGGAGTTTTTAACCTTGAAGGATACTTAGGCTAATGTATGGGTTAGCGATGACTTTGAGTCACATATGAGCAAGACCCCACATAAAGGTTATATATTTTTATGATCTTGAGCGATTATTGATTCAACATGTAGTTTGTGTATGCCTAAGATGCATCATGATATATATCTTGCTAGAGATAGTATATTCCCTTTTAGAAATTCTAAGATGCATGATAAGGTAAATCCCTAATCAAAGTAATTCCATTTCATTAGTGGAATTGATGTTTTATCCTTTTAAAATATGGTAACATCGGTTGATCATGGAAAAAGTGAATTTGTAACTCAAAGATAAAGATGTAATTTATTGGTGGATAGCGAATATCAATTCATGGGAAACAAATACAAGGATTAGTAGTTTGTGGGACAATTATTAGCTTCATGTAAGTAGATTTGATTAGTATAGTACAATCAATTGACTTTAGTGGAGTGATCGATTGACTATGATATTATGTTTGATTAATTTCATAGGAGCCACAATTAGATGTTCCATTGGTCCTCAATCAAGCTACCTTCATATGTGTATTTATTTGTTTGCAAAATTTATGACTTTGTGGAACTTAATATGGAGATTGAATTTGTTTTCTAATATGGTGGGGCATTTTGGTCTTTTCCTCCTTAGTATATAAAGGGGCATGGAAATATCGAAGTAGGTGATTCCTCTCATTTTTCACCTCCTGTAAATTGGAAACCAAAACAAGAGAATTTTTTTCCCGTTCCAAAAGTGAGTCTAGCTCAAATCTTACAAAGCATCATCACCCACTTGATGATACACTACGGTAAGATTGAGTGAAAGATCATGGGTATTAGAGTTATAGATTGTTCTATATTGAATACAAGGAACAAGGAATTTAGGTTTGTGAAACCTAGGTAATGATCTTATTCCTCTCGATTATTTTGTCGTAAAAAAATGTCAAAGTATAAATTTTCTATTACCTATCCTATATGTTTACCATTGCAAAAGTTGGGCAAAAGGTTGAAATCCAACAGTGGTATCAAAGCAATTTGTCTAATGTCTGGTTCAAATACAAGCTAACCTTTGTTTTGCAGCTTTTGGTATCCCAGAGTTCAACCAAAATGTATGGTTTTAAGTTACGGGTTGATTTTGTTTTTCGATGTGTCAAGTTCATAAGAATTATTTTTGTTTTCGATTTTTCGAATAGGCTGTATAAGGCTCTATTAAGCTAATTTTAATTTTCCTAATTTTGTTGTAATTTGAAATTTTGTTCTTAAATTGTAAGGAAAATCCATCCGAGAAAACAATGATGGAAAATTTAGAATGAGTGCCGATTTTTTTTTCGACAGAAAATTGGTTGCAGAATAATTTCTTAGAATGTTGTTTCATAGTTGCTTTTGAGCATTGATATATTTCCATGTTGGAAATGAATTTTTTGGTGATTGAAAATCTTGAAAATTTGGCTCGCCAAAAATTTTCTTGTTGGATTGTTTATGATGTTTCATGTTGAATTATTGATAGTTCATATGGTGGTTTCCATGGGCATTATTATGAAATTGATGGTTTAATGCAAAACTTGAATGAGGATTTAAATGGTCTAGTTTTGGGTTAAAAGTATAATTGAAATGGGAAGAAATTTGTCAATATACAAGCATGGCTATTGGTGGAGCTAAATGGGGAGTTTCAAGCATGAGATTTATGACTTTAATTAGTAAGCTCATACTGGAAATGAAGTTTTTGGCGTTTTAAAATCTTGAAAATTTGGCTTGCCAAAAATTTTCTTGTTGGATTGTTTATGATGTTTCATGTTGAATTATTGGTGGGTCATATGGTGGTTTCCATGGGCATTATTATGAAATTGATGGTTTAATGCAAAACTTGAATGAAGATTTAAATGGTCTGGTTTTGGGTTAAAAGTATAATTGAAATGGGAAAAAATTTGTCAGTATACAAGCATGGCTATTTGTGGAGCTAAATGGGGAGTTTCAAGCATGAGATTTATGACTTTAATTAGTAAGCTCATTTTGGAAATTGGTGGAGTACAACATCAGCTCTTCCAAGCATGTGAATAATTCACTTGCTTGCTTTTAAGCAATTCTAAAATCAAACGGCTTATTATTATTGTTTGTTTGTATGTTATTAATTTTATAATACAAGTTTAATGTAATTAATTTTTTTGCATAAAATTATAGAATTAGAAAAATCCTTGATATTTTGGAAATGCAAAATAAATGTTAATTAGGAAATTTAAACTTGGTAAAATTAAGATTATAATTGTCCAAAAAATTGTGCATAAAATTTTCAAATGCAAAATTAGGATAATTAAGGAATTTTAATTTGTAGATCTTAGTTAATTAATTATCCAAGATTTAAATTGCATTTTTTTTTATAAAAAAAAGGCAAAAATGCAATTTAATGGTTATTTAAATTTCAATGCATAAAAAGAATTGAAATCAATTTTGGATATGCATAAAATTTTGGAAAATGATTAATTATTTAACTCTAATTATATTATGGAAATAATTTTGAACAATAAAGTTGAATTTGAAAACTATTTTAGAAATTTCAAATTGGAGCACTTCAACTATCAAGTTGGTAGTATCTTTACTACAATCTAGCCAATTGACTTGATTAGGATGGTACAATTGCTTAAAGCATTCTCTTCCATTTATTTCATGTGGCCAAATATATGATATGTTAGTTTCATCTTATAATTTATCATAGATGGTGAGATTGATCAGATAAGTGCTCTACCCAATTGTATGGATCTACGCTTGTCCAACATAGGATAGAAAATTCTTATGAAATTGGGATACCATAGCAATTAATTTATAAAATATTTAAAATTACTAAATAATTAATGCATATTAATTCATTTGTCGTTTTGAGTATTCATTATTATTAGTGCACATTTAATTTACATTTGTTATTGATAATCATGTCTTTCATTTTAATTACAATCATTCTCACCCAAAACAAATTAATTGGACCAAACTATGTTGGTTGGAGGAGGTATTTAATTATAGTCATTTTCATCGCACAACTCTTTTGGATAACTTAAGAGTATCCACCAATTGCTCCTTGTGAATCATCCACACAGGATGGAAAAGAAGCATACTAGAACTGGAAAAATGATGATCGACGAGATGATAAGGTGTTACATCCTCAGGTCACTCTACCATGTGGTACAACAACATCAATCATTTTCTACTACATATGATTTCCTTTATAACATGCAAGAGATGTTCATTGACAAGGGTCTATCTACTAGACAAGCAACCTTAAGGTTTATAATGAACACAAGGATGTTTGAAAGAACCTTTGTTGGATAGCATATGATCAAGATGATCAGTCTTTTTAATGAGATGAAGATCTTTGTAGCAGAGATTGATGGTGAAACTAAGATTGAAATGATACTTGAGACCTTACTAACATCCTTTTGTCAATTTAAGTTGATGAAGGAATTATAAATGTTTGAGGGGATTCTTAGGACTCATAAGTCAATTAATGTAGTTTAAGAAAACTCTTCCAAATCTTCGAAAATAAAGAGGAAGAATTCTAACTCTAATCTTAGTAATTCATCTAAATCCAAACAAGGAAAGAATAAGGGTAGAAAGGTGATCAGGAAGAAACCTACAAGGAAGTGTTTCTTTTGTGGCAAAAAGGGCCACTAGAAAAATGAATGCCTTGAGTTCCACAAAAATAAGAAATGTAATCACTCACTTTTAGTTATTAAGTCTTGCTTAGTGGCAAATTTCACTAGCTATTGGTGGATAGATTCTAAAGCCATTTATGTAATTCTTTATAAAACGGGCTTCAGGTTTGCAAATGACTCGATGATGGAGAGATGTTTATGACTCTTGCCTTTTCTACTCAGATAATTGTTCATGTTATGGGAACAATTAAACTACCAATTTGAGGAATAATAATCTAAAACTCTATGATTGTTTATATGCGTTGAAGTCTATAAAGAATTTAATTTTAATCTCTAGTCAATATAAAATGAATTATCTAGTTTCTTTTAATGATACTTCCATTGTTCTAAGAAAGAATAATATGTTCATTTGTAATGGCACATCGTTGAACAATTTGTACTATATCATTGCAATATTAAAAGAAAACATGGACTAACTTGTCATAGATAATGGGTCGACATTCATGAAAGCAAAAAAAATGTTGATGAAGAAGTTTAACATATATTGGACTTTGTCTGTTGTGCATTGCATCCCATAATGTTTAAAGATATCAATAAAAAAGTCATGTGTTATAGAAGTAATAACCAATGCCCGCAAGATAACCAACTTCATTTACAACCATAGTTGGTTACTTGCACAAATGAAAAAGTTATGTAGTGAAGACATTGTTTGACCTGGAGTTACGAGGTTTGCCACCAATTATATTGCTTTTAACAACCTTCCAAAAAAAATGGTTGATTTGAAGAAATTGTTTACAAGTGATGAATTGGCACAACATAAGCTTAGTTAGACAAAAATCGGACAAGAAGTGGAGAAATTAATGTTCGACCATCCGTATTAGAACAAAATGGCAAAAGTACTTTTATTATATGAGTCGCTATACATGGTGCTTTGACTTGTGGATTTAAAAGTTGTTTCTACAATGCCCTTTATGTACGAGCTTATGCAAGTGATAAAAAATAACCTTATTCGTCTACATGTTAGAGAATGGATGTTCCAAATAATCAAAGATCGTTGGGAAAAAACACTATAACATTCACTTCATGTAGTAGGTAATTAAGTACAATTCATTTCCATAAGTTATTAGTCTTGATTTATATAATTTTCTCTTACAAAATACTAACTCTACTTAATTTGTTATAACATACTTATTAATTCCTAGGTTTCAATATAGGCGTGAAGTTGGTAGCGATCTTAAGTTACTTCAAGTGGTCCATGAGGCTTTTGCTAAATTAAACCCAACAACTAAAGTGTTTTGTCAATTTGGAAATGAGGTAAACTAAAAACTATTTTATTACCCAATCTAATCAAATAATAATTTCATTCATCAATTTCTCTCAACATTTACTAAAAATATGATATTGATATAGTGAATACATAACTTCTACTTTTTCGAGATGTGAATAGATGATTCGGTGATCGAGCGGTGGTTGTAACAAAGTCAACCATGGTTTCAAATGAGTATAGTCTATTTCTTAATAGAAAACTATATTGATTATCATTGTTATAAATTTACAACATAAGTATTTATATAATTATGAATTTGGTTGCAACTGAATAGTGGTTCATTTATAGAAACCATACACCTACATTGAAGAAGTTGGTCATCAAAGTTCTTTCACAATTTCCATTATCTTTTACCTATGAGAGAAATCGGAGTACATTTGCTCTCATCCACACGAAGCAACGAAATCATTCGGCTTGCCTCTGACTGCAACAATTAGTTTTTTTTTTTTGGTATTGCTATAACATAAAACTTAAGGTATGCAATATAAAAACAGAAATGATGAAGTTGCTGAGAAAGATTACCTTGATTTCCTTGACATTTCAGCTAAGGTAAGTGAAGTAAATGATAATCAATTGTTCTAATAGGTCAGACCTCTACACTTAGATGATGACGTTTGAAATCTTGATCCACGAATTATCATTCATACTCGAGAATTTGGTCTTGTTATTGAACAAGTGTTGTTTGAAGAAGTTCATAATAAGAGTTTTAGCAAATACATTGAGTATTCATTTAAGGGGACATTGAATTCCCAACCTTTGTTTGACTTCACAAACGTTGGGCAAAGTAGTAGACCTAGCGTTGTTGGTACTTCTGTTTTTGGTTACTATGGTTCATGAGGTGGAACTGATGATGGATGTGATAATAAAGGAAGTAATGGAGGAGCCATTGGGCAACAACAACAATGTTAATATCGAATGAGCCCATTCACTTATGAAGATGATTTCACGCATTGCATACAAAATGAAAACCATAACTCTAGAAAAACTAGTCTAGGCATAGGAGCAATTAGGAAGTCATACAAATGAAATAATGGACAATGACATCATTTAACTAGGAGTTATTTTCACCTAGTTTTAAGTCTGAGTATAGGGATTAAATTTATTGACTCATTGAATGAGGCTAACGTTTACCCTCCTTATGTGATGAGTTATGGTAAATGTTCTCAAAATTATGTGATGGGCTCCAAGTTCAATCGATGAAGAGTATGATATGTCCAATTATTCTCTTTTTACACAAATATCATACCATGTTCCATATTAGATGCAAGGAGGACTTGACACGAGCACATGGGTGAATCCTAAGTGTTTCATCCATGTAGAAGCGATGGGTAGGACTCAAGTGATCTATGCATGGCATATTCAGAATTTTAATCAATACTATCGAGACTTAGTGAGTTGGTACCAATATTGTCTTCAACAACAAGATAGGATTCCTTCATCTACCAATTCCATTGAACCACATCGGTCATCATTTTGGTACAAAAGGGTCATTACAATTTAATATGTATAAATTATTGATATTTAATAAAATCAAATCTTTCATGTAGCTTCATGAGTGTACACTTACAAAATTTACATTTCTTATGGACTGACACAATATATATATATATATATATATATATATATATATATATATATATATATATCATTTTTTCAACAAACAACTTTAAAATATCTATTATACTTTTAATTTCATTTTTAAGAGTTTTTTTTTTTTTACATTTCCATTAGTTTTGTGGGCTTTATAGGGTTTGTTTCCGATTCTTCAATTGGGTTGTATAAGCCTCTATTGAGCTAATTTTAATTTTCCTAGTTCCATTGTAATTTGTCAGTCTACAAGCATGGCTACTAGCGGAATTAAATGGGGAGTTTCAGGCATGAGATTTATGACCAAAATTGACAACCTCGTTTTGGAAATTAGTGGAGTACAAGTACAACAATAGGTCTCTTCCAAACATGTGAATGCACTCCACTTGCTTCCATTGTATGTGGACCGACCATGGGCTACAGCTTTAAAATCAAACTACTTATTATTAATATTTGTTTGCATGCTATTAATTTTATAATACACGTGCCTCTTATTTTTAAATGCTTGGTTGCATGCATTAATTAAATAATAATTTAAAATCTATCCCAGAAAAATATTTTGATGCATAATTGAGAATCTTGAATGATTTTGATGATGCATGAAATGCTAGGATAATACAAGTTTAATGTAATTAATTTTTTTGCATAAAATTATAGGATTAAAAAAATCCTTGATAATTTTGGAAATGCGAAATACATATTAATTAGGATATTTAAACTTGATAAAATTAAGATTTAATTGTCCAAAAATTTGTGCATAAAATTTTCATAGATTTTAAAAATGCAAAATTGGGATAATTAAGGAATTTTGATTTGTAGATCTTAGTTAATTAATGTTCCAAGATTTAAATTTCATAATTAAAAAAAAAGGTAAAAAAAATGCAATTTGATGGGTAGTTATAAAATTAAATGAGTGAAATTAATTATTTAAATTTTAATGCATAAAAAAATTGAAATAAATTAAGGATATATGTAAAATTTTAGAAAATAATTGATTGATTAATTCTTATTAAATTATGGAAATAATTATGAAAAGTAAAGCCAATTTTGAATACTATTTTGAAAATTTCATTTCAAATTAGATTAGTAAAGATAAGAAAGTCCAAGTCACTTTTTTTTTTTTTCCAAAATATGGAAAGTGGATTTTTCTTTAAGTACTGACCGGTCCTATTTGGCAAGCTTTCCATAAAAGGGAATTTGGTACTTTCTGTAATTAGAAAGTTTTAAGAGAAAATTAATATTTGATGAGAAATAAAATTTTTGTAAATGAGTTGGAAACTCTCATTATTTTTCAAAACCTCAAGTGAGAGAGGGTCTCAACAAATTCACGGTCTCCTACTACCAAGTTCAATTTGGTGATAGGTACAAGCTTCCTAAAGATTGGTGTGTTTATGGTGTCATAGATTTTGAACTTCCTTTATGGATAAAATACATAAGTTTGTAGGGAAGAGTGGCCGATCCTACAATGGAACTTTTTTACTCAATAACATTGATATCAATGGTAATAGTTGTACACTTGACTTGATTAGGATAGTATAATTGCCTTAAAGTACTTCCTTTTTCATTCTTTTCAAGTGGCCAAATATATGGTATGTTAATCTCATCTTATGATTGATCATAGATGATGAGATTGATTAGATATGTGTTCTACCTGATTGTAAGAATCTATGCCCGCCTAAAATGGGATAGAAAGTTCTTATGAAACTGGGATACTATAGTAATTAATTTTCTAGTTTTATAGAGTACTATAAAATATTTAAAATTATTGAAGAATTAATGCATATTAATTGGTTTGTTGGTTTGAGCATTATCATTAGTGTACATTTTATTTACGTTTGATATAGCTAATCATGTCTTTTAGTCCACGAGGAATTTAATAATAGTCCTTACCATCAAGCAACTCTTTTGGATAACTCGAGCTTCCACCAATTGGTCCTTCTGAATCCTTCACATAGGATGAAAAGGAAACATATTAGAAGTGGAAAAAGAATGATGAGATAATGAGGTGTTACATCCTAGGTCGCTTGACAATATGCTACAACAACATCAATCCTTTTATTTTGCATATGATTTCCTTTCCAAGCTATAAGAGATGTTTGGTGACAAGGGTAGATCTACTAGACAAGCAATCCTAAGGTTGATAATGAACACAAGGATGTCTAAAGGAACCTTTGTTAATGATCAAGATGATCAATATCTTTAATGAGATGGAGATCCTTGGATTAGTCTCTTTAATGAGACCTTACC
The DNA here is from genome assembly GCF_030704535.1 of Vitis vinifera. Taxonomy (NCBI): domain Eukaryota; kingdom Viridiplantae; phylum Streptophyta; class Magnoliopsida; order Vitales; family Vitaceae; genus Vitis; species Vitis vinifera. Next base: position 7,048,906 of record NC_081809.1, on the reverse strand, counting down.
AACATCCTTTAGTTAGTTTAATTTGAACTATACAATGAATTTAATGATCTTATCATTACCAAATGTGATGAAGGAATAACAAATGGTTGAGGGGATTCTTAAGAATCATAAGTCAGTTAATGTAGTTTCAAAAATCCCTTTAATGGAACAATTAGACTAGCTACTAGTTAGAGGGAATAATATTCAGGAACTCTAGGATTGCTTATATGTGTCGGAGTCTAGAAAGAATTTAATTTCAATCCATAGTCTATGTAAAATGAACTATTCACTTTCTTTTAATGATATTTCCATTGTTCTAAGAAAGAATAAGATGTTTATTTGTACTGGAAAATCGTTTGACAATTTTTACTATATTATTGCAACTTTTATGGAAACTAACCAAGTTGAGAATACATTGACTCGTAAAAGAAAACAACCTACCACTAATCAGAAAAACGTTTGGCACCTAAGGTTGGGTCATATAATCTTGAGTAGGATTCCATGATTGTTGAGTTCAAGTCCATTAGAAACATTGGTTCTTGAAGCGTTGCCATTATGTGAATCCTGCATTAAAGGTAAAATGATGAGGCGACCTTTTAAATCTAAAGAACATAGAGCATTTGAATGTCTGGAGTTAGTGCACACCGATGTGTGTGGACCTTTCAATGTCTGTGCATGTGAATGATATGAGTATTTCATTACATTTACTTATGATTACTCTAGGTATGGATATGTTTACGTAATGGTTAGGAAATTTGATGCCTTTGATAAATTCAAAGAATTTAAGGTGGAATAAGAAAAGTATTTTGTCAAGGCACTTCGATTTGATCAAGGTGATGAATACATATATGGTGAATTTGATTATTTCCTTAGGGAGCATGAGATTATATCCCAATTAAGTGCTCATGGAACTACACAACAAAATGGAATAGTAGAAAGCAAAAATTGAACTTTCATAGACATAGTGAGATTAATGATGAGTTTTTCAACATTACGAGCCTTTTTCTAGGGTTATGCTTTAGAAATAAGGATCTACATTTTGAACCTAGTCACATCTAAGTTAGTGCCTACTACTCTTTTAAAGATTTGGAGTGGTCATAAATCTAGTTTACACCATATCTAGATAGGGGGTGCAGTGCCCAACACATGTGTTGAATCTAGATCTAGTGTTTGTCTATTTGTAGGTTAGTTGAAGGTGACAATAGGTTATTTATTTTATAGTCTAGTCAACCAAAAAGTATTTGTTAATAAGATGTTCATTAATAATAATAATAATAATAAATCTAAAAAGAATGAAATATTTACGAAAAGCAATCTAGTTATCAATTAATGTTGATGACATAACAAGTGAAAGAGACATTTTAAGGAATAATTAGATGAGTTATTAAAAAGTACATGTATTTCAAATTATTTTTAAATATATGAAGATAATACTAATTTAAAAATTTAGGATTCTTTTTTTCATATATTTTTATATTAGTGAGTCAAAACCCATTTTTCACTTTTATTTATAATTATAATTAATTAAATTAATTTAAAGACAAAATATGAGATAAAGACTTTTTTTTTAATCAATGTCTAATTTAATTTAAAATTATTTTTTTAATATCATATTGTGGACCCTGCATTTTCGCGTGCGTCCCCACTCGACGGGGAGTTCACTTTTTATTTGAAAAAAAGATTTATTGATTAGAAAATGACTTGGAGTTGCCACTTATTTATTTTTTTTTTTTAAAAAGGTAAACAAAATAAGAAGGAAAACCCTAAGTGTGACTCCTTATTTCAGAAAATGTGGTCTATGAAAAACCAAATCGGGTTTGGGAGTTAGGTTACTTATCGGGAAGGTATAGTAAAGTCCCAAAAGATGGGTCTCTACTAATAAAATGAAGCAAGTATAACAATTGATTGATTAAACATGGATACTGAATAGTGATCAAATGTGTGAAAGTAAGACATGCATGATAACAAATAAATTGATGTACACAATCAAGTACGAAGCGTACCTTAGTTTCAAGCTAAGCGCTATCATAAGAGATAAGGTTAGCGCACAAATACAGAATAATCTTATGCATGTCATAGAGTGAGGTAAGCCAATCAAGCATAGTAATCAATCAATCAATCAATGAGAAAACCACATATGTTGGGTCCCACCAAAACCCAATTGATCTTGCATGAATTAATCTCACAAATACCATTATCTTGGGATTATGAAAATTGTCTTCGTGCTTATTAAAACAGTGAAAAACGAGGAAAATAATTAAAAATCGAAGAAAATCACAAGATGCATGTCTGAATGAAAAATGGCAGCACGTTTATTAAAAAAATTAGATTTTGGTGAATCAGGATTCTGATGAAAAAAAGGAAAATAAAGAAAGAATAAAATAACAGTAATAATAACAATAATAATAATAATGGCAAACAAATAAATAAACAAATAAAATAAGTAAAATAATAAAATAAATAAATGAATAATTATGTGAAAGATGAATAAATAAAATAATTAAATTAGGCAAATACACAAATCAAATAAAGAATTTAAAAGATTTAAAACCACTTGAAAGACAAATTTTTGAAAATCAAGTTTTGTAACTAAATTGAAAATCGAAATTTTAAGAACAAAATTGGAAAATTGGAATTTTAGAAAAATAATTTGAAACTGGGAGCCATGTAAATTGGAACTTGGAAAAATTATTTGGGAATGAGATTTCTTAAAAATTAAATGCGAAAATTGGGATTTTGAAAAAGTATTTGAGAATGGAAATTTCTAAAAGAATAAGTTTGAAAATTGGAATTTTGGAAATTTTTTTAAAAATTAAAGTTAAGAAAATTAAATTTGAAAATTATTTGAAAGAAATTGAAATTCTGAAAATTAAATTTAAGAACGGGGATTTTAAAAATTAAATTCGGAATTTTGGAATTTTTTTTTGGAAAATTAAATTCAAAATTAGAGTCTTATAAAATTATTTCGAGAATTGAATTTTGAAGAATTAAATTATGAATTGGAGTTTTAGAAATTAGATTTCAAAATAAATAGATGAATAAATAAATAAAATAATAGTAATAATAAACAAATGCGAAAATTGAAATTTTGGAAATTAGAAATTAAATTGGGGAATTGAAATTTTGAAGAGTTATTTAAAGATAGAAATTTTAAAAATAAATAATAATAATAATAATAATAATAATAACAAAAATAATTATCATTAAATAAATGTGAAAATTGAAATTTTTTTGAAATTGGAAATTTAAATTCGAAAGTCGGAATTTTGAAAAATTGTTTAAAGATGGAATTTTAAAATAAATAAATAAGAAGAATAATAATAAAAACGAAAATAATAATTAAATAAATGAACGTGAATATTGAGATTTTTGAAATTGGAAATTTAAATTCGGAAGTCGAAAATTTGAAAAATTGTTTAAAGATGGAATTTTAAAATAAATAAATAAATAGAATAATAATAATAACGAAAATAATAATTAAATAAATGAACGTGAATATTGAGATTTTTGAAATTGGAAATTTATATTCGAAAGTCAGAATTTTGAAAAATTGAACTTTAATGTCAAAATATAAATGAATAAGTAACGAGTGGTGGTGATAGGTTGCATGCCCAGATGGCCATGCAACGTGTGGCCTAGGTGCAAAATGGTAGGTTTGGTTGGAAAATAAGTCAAAATGCTAGCTGCTAAACCATTTGCATCATGAGAGAATTGAACCCGTGGGGCCATTTTTATTGGAGAATAATAATAATATTTTTTTTGAAAAATTGTTTAAAGATGAAAATTTTAAAAATAAATAAATGAATAAATATAAATAAAAATAATAAAAGCGAAAATAATAATTAAATAAATGAACGTGAATATTGAGATTTTTGAAATTAGAAATTTAATTTGTAAATGGGAATTTTGAATAACTATTTTAAAATGGGAGTTTTAAAGATTAAATTTGAGGATCGAAATTTTGAAAAAATTATTTGAAAATAGAAATTTGAAAATTAAGTTTAAGAAAATGGAATTTTGAAGAATCATTGAGAATGAAATTTTTTGAAAATTAGATTTGAAAGAAATTGGAGTTTCAAAAATTTATTTGAAGGTTTGGGATTTTTTTTTAAAATTAAATTTAAGAATTGGAGTTGTGGGAATTAAATTTGAAAGAAATTGGAATTTTAAAAAATTATTTGAGAGTTGGAATTTTCGAAAATTAAATTTAAGAATTGGAATTTTGAAAATTAAGTGAATATTGAATTTTCAAAAATAGATAAATAAATAAAATAATAAAAAAAATAATAATGATTAAATGAATAAACGTGAAAATTGGAATTTCGGAAAATTATTCAAAAATGGAAAATTTAAAATTATTTGAGAATTGGAACTAAGAAAGACTATTATAAAATAAAAGTTTTGATATTATTTGATAAGTGGAATTATGAAAGGTATTTGAAAAACTGAGTTAAGAAAGTTATTAAAATATCCATAAACAAAAAAAAATCAAGTGTCCATTGGGACTGTGGGCCAAAATGACCACACTTAGTGGTGGGTCCAAGGTGTAGAAAGGCCTTCAAATAAAATTCATGGGCCTGGAGCATCATGGCAGCCCAAAACAAACAAAAGAATTGAATTGCAACTCATGCAACGTGCCTGCAAGCATGCAAATTTCATCTGTGGCTCCACCAAATGCCCCTGTATGTCATACAAGAAGATTACCCCAACCAAAATCATTCCATGTATTGCTAACACTCACAACCCACTCCATGTATTACCAGAGAGCACCACAAACCCATTTTTTTACATCACATACTACCACCTCCCTACTTAACCGCCATTCTCACTACTATGCACATGGAACTCGTTTCTTAGGTAAGTTTTTGGAGGCACCATAACTTTCTGTAGGTGAGGAAAACCCCCTATGTGTTGCATTTGGCACCCAAAATTCCTATTTCTAGCTGCAGTTTCGAGAAATACAATCTTCTCTTATCACCATACAACCTCGTTTTAGCATTATCTAGTGCATCAGACTCCATGCATGTGGGTAATAGAGTTAAACGGGTATGAAATGAATGATGGATGGGTGATGGAAATTAGTGAGGGAAGTGGGTGATGGGGGTATGGAAAGATGAAAAGATGTAGTGAGATGGGTAGAAATAGGTGGTTTGATGGGTATAGAAAATGGGTACATGGTGTAGAGAGATAAATGGTGGGTGATTACTACTCAAAAAGAGCATATTTTATATAATAATTCTCATGAGTTTCACATCTTTAAAGTAGCAATTTTGCCTAAAATACTCAATTAACATGTTGTTGCCCTTGCGAGAGTTACTAACAAGTTTTAGGAAGTTTTAGAGTTATTTCAAGGTATGATTTTGATAAATTGGTGACAAAAGAGATGAATCAAATTGAAGAAAACAAATAAAGTTGATGATGATCCAAATACATGATGAAAGAAGCAATGCAATCGGTTTGGATTGGGATTTGGAACTCAATTAAAGGTGGTAGAGGTGGATTAAAAATGAAAAAATGGGAGAGATTGCAAAGAGAAGTTAAAAAAGCATGTTTTTCAATTTCTCATGACCATGCGAAATATTCGCATAGTCATGTGAAACGCTACAGGAAGACAAAAATAATGCTGATGGATTCTCCACTTCGTACCATCGTGCGAAATTGTTGGGGCTCGTGCTAAAATGTATTTTCTTTAGATTCCTTGATGAAGAAGCCTCCGGAAGACCTCTTAGATGATGCCAAGTGTCCACTTGACCTTGGCCTATAAATAGAAACGGGATTGACTCATTGAAAGACTTTTTTTTACATTTTTCTAATTGTAGAACTTTTCATATTTTCTCTCTATAGAATTTTTTACTTTCCTTCATTTTCTCTCATTTTCTCACTAGCCAAATATGCCTTGTGAGACCAAATCTCCAAGCATGAGTGGCTAAATCTTGTTTTTCTCAGATGAGGGAGAATCTAGAGGCAAGATCTATGATGAATTAGAGAATTGAGCTTGAATTAAAAAAGTAATTTGATCCAATAGATTGATTAATTGAAATTTGAGGATTCTTCTCTTCAAATTGTCTTGGATGATTACTACAATGCAAGTTAGGTAGATTCATCAAATTCTTAATGCTAGATTTGATGAGATTGAATAGTTACATTGTGTGAATAATTGGAATATAATTTAAGATGAATTGAATATATGATTTGAATTGATCTCTTGGATTAGATTACCTAATTTGAAGAGAAATTAGATCTAAACCTAAAGCTAAATCAAAAATTGGTTTAGATGAAAATTTAGGTTTTCAATCTAACTTGATGAAAATTAGATCTTAACATCTATTCACCATAGAAATTGTTTTCTAGAAAATCCTAACTCCGAGAATTTCACCTCCTATTAATTTTATTCTCTTTTACACTTCATTTTTCTCTCAATTTGAATATATTGTTATTTTGGAATTTTATCATGCAATTTCAAGTCAATTTCATTCGATCACAATCATTTCATTCAAGCCTTAATTACCAAGAATAATTCATCATTGTGGACAATACCTAAAAAACCACTCTACTACAGTAGTTTGTACTAAAACTACTTTTTGATCGGGTACAAATTGCTATATAATAGTGAATTAGGTTATAAATTTTGTTTTGATATAATAAAAGGCAAAATCATGAGCGATCAGTGGGTATGGAGGATGGGAGGAATGAAGGATGGGTTTGATGTGGTGGGTATGGTGTGGAAATGAATGAAATATGGTGGGTATAGTGATAAGTTCAGTGAGTACGAAGGATGGAGGAATGAAAATGGAGGCGGCCATGTGCATGGGAGTGAGAATGAGTTTGCATGGATGAGGTGGTGAAACAAATGGCTGCAATGGGTGTGATTGATGGAGAAAATGGATATGGAAAATAAGGGATGTGGATGATAATGGATATAGCGGGTGATGGATTTTGCAAGAGTCTTGAGGGAGCCATGCACGGCCATACTCTTCGTGTTCAACTCCACAAGCCTCAAGAACAATCCTTCCGACTGATTAATTAATCAATCCACGTCCCATAATCGAGTGCATTAAAAAAACTAACAAGGAAGAACAAAGACCAGAACGGAGGAGAACAAAAAAAAAAAAACAAACAAACAATATATGAACTAAGAAAAAAAATAGACAACCAATATCTTCAAATAAAGCAAGATGAAACAGAGTTTCATTGAGTTCAAACAATACTAAAGGAACGGTGAATGAAACAATAAAAATAAGCATATGAACGAGCCAAAAATCATCAGAACTCCTGTGTAGCTTCTGTTATCCATAACAAAACAAACAAACGAAACTCCAAATAGCAAGAAGAGAATAGTGGTAGTGAAGATGAACAAGAAATACATGATAAACTTACCTGAGAGCTCATCTAAAACAGAGATTGCTCGACTTCCTAATGCTTAGCTCAACCTCTCACTTCTTCTCACCGGTTCCCTCTCCAGCTCCACCAAATTTTCTTCCTAACTCCCCTTAAACCTCTCTCGCTCCCATTTTAGCTTTTTGCCCCTCTTTTTTTTTGTCTTCTCTCGCAAGCCACTACCAACTTTTTTGCTCCCAATTCAACCAAGACGTCACCACCAGCTCCCCTACTTCAACTGTCATCCTATGAAGCTCTATGTTCCAGCCATCATTCCCCTCGTTCGGAGATGTCCCTCTCTCAACCACCACCATGGAAAGGTGGTGGTCCTTGCCACACGTCCATGCATTGAGCTTCGCGAAAGCTGTCCCCCACTCCAAATGGAAAGCTCTCCAACTCCTCCTAGGTGGCCATGAAACACCCTTTGATTTAAATTATAAAAACAGTAATAATAAATAAAAAAACTAGTACCACTTAGTTTTAAAAAGGAGGTCTACACATATGTTAAACATAATTTTTTATTTTATAAATATTATTATTTATATATAATATATTCACAATAATTATAATATTTTTAAATATTGAATTTAGTGGATAAAACTAATTAATTTTATAATACGTATATTCATAATAATTATAGCATCGAATGCAACACATTTTCTAATTTTTAACTAATAATACAATCTCAAGTAATGTTATTTAATATCAAAATTACAAAACAATTGCTTTTGCTTCTAATACTTTTATTAAACGAGATTTTTTTCTCACCTTAGGGAGATGCCAAAAGAACTTAATTCAAAACTCTTCTTAAAAACATTTTACATAAATAAAATAAAAATCAAGTTAGAAACTTTTCACATAAACTATAACTAATTAAAATGATAGTTATTTTTTTTATTGGTTTTTCAAATTTAGAAAACTCGTATTACAATAGTAATAACTAAACTAGAGCACAACCACCACACCTCGTGAAATAATTTGCCTCTTAATCAATAGGAAACAAAAATTTTTCAAAATTTATTTTCGTCTACCCGAGAAGAAGTAGGAGAGGCAAAAAAGCAAACATAGATACGAAAAAAAAAACACAAAAAAAGAAATGGTAAAAAACAAAACTTAGAAACAAAAATTGAGATAACCAAATAATTTACTCAAGACAATTCTAAAACTCAAAATAAAAACAGAATAAATATGATTTCTTCAAAAATAAATAAGTGAATATTTTTTATATTATAAATAAAATAAAAGATCCAAAAATAAAAAGACAATATTTACATGGGCTTGAATACTTTTGAAATTCACACTATAGATGAATAGTGACTTTTCTACATTTTTAGTACTTTAGTGGTTAAAATTTAAATAAAATAATAATAATTTTTTATTTTCAAGTTTATCTACTAAAATTATTTTAAAAATAAAATAGAAATAAAATTATTTATTTTTTAAAAATAATTTAATACACTAAAAAGGAAATCAATAATTTTTATTATTTTTTATAAACTCAAATAAAGTAAAATTACTCATTTTTAAAAGCTCGAATAGAATTAAATTAACAATTTTTTTTTTCAAAGTTTTAAACATTTTCTGTAACAAGTTAAATATAATATAATTTAGTTTAAGAAAAAATCAATATCATTACTTATAAGAAAATTAAAAATTTATATATCCTCACACCCAAAAAAATCTAGATTTTTGATACCATTCACATATAGGACATAAAAACATTTCTAAAACATCAAAAGATGATTCGTCTATGAATCAAAATTATAATTATTGTCTAATAAAGCATAAAATTGAAAACAAAAATTGAACACAACAACACAAAAATTGAATTTGAAAATAAATTATGTATTGAAAATATACTTTGATCATAATGAGTTGTTGATTACAAATTGGCTTGTTGATAATAAAGGTATTTAATTACAAATGATAAGATTTTTAAATGAAGAGGGATTACGAAAAGTTAAGAGAGATTTTTGGAACACTCTAGCTAACTCTAGTTTGCCTCTTTTCGCCTTAGCCTTGTGATGAATTTCATCTCTCTATTTATAGAGAAATTTAATGGACTTAAAACTTGTTGGAATCCACAAGATTAAAACTTGTTGAAATCCATAATAATATTTGGACAGTTGGATGTTTTGATGAAGATAATTTCTTCTTGTTGACATATGGTATTTGAGAAGAGTGCAAATAGAGTGAATTCATTTTTAAAAGAAAATATAAGAAAATTTGAAAATGATAAAGGACTTTTGCAAAACTGAATTTTTTTTAATGTTGTCTTCAGTGATGAGATTATAATTAAAAGAACTATAAAACTCAGAATCTAGATATCTGACAATCATTTATTTTACTAATGACGAATTTGTTTTTTGAGACTTAGGTGGTGTTTGTTTTTTTACTTAATTCTAAATAGAACCTTAATACTTAATAGTATTAAATATTAGGTTGTTTATTTTTGTAGTATTTTATTTTTATTAAGTATTAAAAAGTAAAAAAAAATCATTGTGTTATTTTTTCTATTTAGAGAAAGCCACATATTTTGGCTTTTTCTATTTAGTAAAAAATTTGTAATAAGTCATGAAAAAGTAAAAAAACAAACAACCTAAATTCTAAAACTAAATGGTTTTCAGCAAAAAGCCAAAAAAACAAACACCACCTTAGTTTGTTGTATGAATCAATAATATATCAATAATAATTATAATTATTCTTATATATTGAATTTAGTATATAAAATTAATTAATATTATAATACATATATTTATAATAGTTTTATTATTTAAATATATTAGTAGTTAAAATATTATTAAAAAAATAAGAAAACCCATGGAATCAATTTTTCTGAATAAGGTCTTAACATAATAACATTTCGCATCTTAAAATTTTAAAAAATAATAATAATAAAAAACGAAGAGGAAAGAACAATGGGATTTGAAAAAAATGGGAAGCGCTTTAAGACTTAAAAGAGAACAAAAAAGTTGAACACAGAGAGCAGAGAGGGAGGGAAAGTTCCAAGTTTCAACATGGTGTAATTGGAATTTCAGTCCCACGAGACTCACGACACCCATGGCATGCAACACCGAAAAACACAATGCTCTTCATATGATAACGATTTCTGTAACCGCCTTCTCCATTTAAAGCTCGAGCATTCCGCTCTTCTCTTCGCGTCTAACCCCTTGGCCTTTGGCCGCATCCCGCCGTCCAAGGTAATTTCCATTTTATTTATAATTTTCTTTTATTGTTTGTTTGTTCTCTTTATTGTTTCATGATTTCAACTGGCCTTTTCAGTATTTGGTGATTAGCCCAAATCTGCAGGCCATGTTTGTTTTGCTTGGTTGAAGTTGTACTTTGTGTTTATTTTTAGCTTTGGGTACAAATTTCGGAAAAAGAATGCTTATATATTTGTGTGATTTTCCGGGCGTTTTTGGTGTGGAAGAAATAGAATAGAGAAAATGAGGAGCGGGTAGGGCTTTTGGAGATGTCTTTTTCTGGAGTTTGCTTGGTTTTTCTTTAGCCTATCTCCACTAGGATTCAAGGTTACGTTGAGTGGCATAATTGGTGGTGCGTCTTCAGGGGTGATTTTTAGGGGTAATATTTTATTTTAATATTCCTTTCTATTATCGGGTAATCCATGCTTATGTGATCTTGTTAAGTTTGTTTCATTTCCTCTGTTCTGTTCTTCTATGGTTTCATCAAGCATTTTGCAGGCGGCAATGCTATGTTTTTTAAAATTATAGACCATGCCATTATATTGGACAGAGGGACCATTTAAAGATTCTATGGAAGCATAAGAATCAAACTAGAAATTGATGAGACAAATGATTGAAGTACTAGCAATACATAAAAATTGATATAAAGTTTTAGGAATTGTTATATAAACAATAATGCATCTGAGTCAAAACCTTATTAAAAGAAAATAATCTTAATAAATAGATGATGTGTGGGGGACAATCTTTGGAAGGATCTTATATTTCAAAATTAGATGTCATAAGTTAATTTTGTGAAATGCAAATTACTTTGCACATTATGAGAAGATAAATGTAAATAAAATTGGTTGACTCTACAAATTTCTTTAATTTATCCTATAAAAAGTTGTTAGATGAGATATTATAAGAACATTAGAAATATTTATAATACCGTGACAATGTTGAAATATCAAGGATATCACAGAGAAAGATGTTTCCCACATTTTTTTGGTGATAACTAAATGAGATGTTTTGAAATTAGCACATTTTCTAATAAGTAAATGAGATGTTTTGAAGTGAACACCAAAAGGGTATGCAACCCATGTAGTTGAGATGTATATAAGAAATAAAGAATTTTTTTTGATAGGTAAAGGAAAATTTCATTAAAAGCCAAAGAGGCTAAAGAGTATACACGGAGTATACCAGGGAACAAAAGAACAAAAAGCAACAAGGCAACAAGCCTGTCCCTTACTTGGTAGCTAACTAGTCTACAAAATCAATCAAAGAGAAAGTGTGTTCCTCTATATACACCTTAGCCCAATTCACAAAAGTGTACAAAAAAATAGATTTAATTTCTTGGTCATTCCTCTCAACATCGTCGAAGGCCCTCCTATTCCTTTCTTTCCAAATGGTCCACAACAAGCAGATGGGGGCAACTCTCCAAGCTTTCTCCCTTTTCTTGCCCACAAAAGAACCATGCCATCCCAAGAGGTTCCTCCTAACAGAGGAGTGCATCACCCATTGCACCCCAAAAAGGGAGAAGATCAGAAGCCATAACATTCTAGCCTTCTCACAAAACAAAAGAAGGTGATTTGTGGTTTCCTCTTCATTTTTGCACAGCTAACACCTGTTGGGGATGTTCCAACCACTTCTCTTTAGGCAATCAATGGTGAGTAGCTTGCTCCAAGCCGCCTTCCAACCAAAGAAGCTACCCTAATTGGAACCCTAGGCGTTGAGATAACTCTATTTGGGAAAGGAGGTCTAGTGCCCTTTGAGAACGAGTCATAAAAAGACTTGACTGAGAAAGTCCCATTCTTGTTCTCTCTCCACCAAAGCAAGTCATCCACTCCTCTTCTAATGGTCAAAGGATGAAGCTTACTTAACAAGCTTTCTACTTCCCCCACCTCCCAATCATTTAGGTGTCTATTAAAACGTAGCCCCCAATTGCCCCCAACTCCATCCTCCTCCCAAGCCTTAGCAACCCATCCTTCTTTGTTGACTGCTAAGTTAAACAAGTTTGGGAAAGCATCTTCTAGAGATTGATTTTCACACCACAAGTCCTTCCAAAATTTCACTCTACTACCATCCCCTATGATGAAACGGGAGTGAGTTCTAATGTTCTCCCAACCATTTATGATGGCCTTCCAAACCCCCACACCATAACGGTCTCTTAACCTTTGGAACACTACCCCCCCTCTTGAATGCTGTACTTTCCAGTGATAATTTGCTTCCATAGGGGGTCATTCTCATTAGCAAATCTCCACAACCACTTCCCAAGTAAGGCCTTATTAAAGGCAGCTAGGCTGTGGATGCCCAGGCCTCCATCATTTTTAGCAGCACAAATAATCTTCCAACTCACCAAGTGAGGTCTATTCTCTAAGGCGCCTCCGCCCCATAAAAAATCCCTTTGAATCTTTTCGAGCCTTGCACTCACTTTCTTGGGAATCGCAAAGAGAAAAATAAAGTAGGTTGGGAGGCTAGAGAGGGTGCTTTTTAGCAAGATAAGTCGGCCACCTTTGGAGAGATATTGCCTTTTCCATAGAGACAATCTTTGTCTGAATCTTTCTTCCACTACATCCCACACCCTAGTGGATTTGTAAGGGGCCCCAAGGGGGAGACCTAGGTAGGAGGTGGGTAAACTCCCAATCTTACAACCCAAGACCGGGGCAAAAGTCTCCATAGGAACGCCTTCACCCACTGGGATGGCCTCACTTTTGCTCAAGTTAACTTTTAACTCTAAAATCGCCTCAAACCACATAAAAGTCCAGCTAAGATATTGCAACTGTTTTGCATTAACGTCACAAAAAATCAAGGTATCATCAACAAACAAGAGATGGGACACAATCAGCCCTCTCTTCCTCTTCCTCCCACTTTAAACCCGGAAATAAAGCCACCATTTCTTGCACTTGACAGCAGTTGACTAAGAGCTTCCATGGCCAAAAGGAAAAGATAGGGGGAATGGGGGTCATCCTGTCTCAATCCCCTAGAGCTACGAAAGAAGCCCGAAGGGCTCCCATTGATGAAGATTGAGAAGGTAGCTGTAGAGCAACACCATTTCATCCAATTGATCCATCTATGCCCAAATCCCATCTTAGACATCACAACCATAAGAAAGTCCCAATTGACATGGTCAAATGCCTTCTCAATATCCATCTTAAGGAGGAGGCCCGGCGTGTTGTCTTTCAATCTAGAATCAAGGGCCTCGCTAGCAATTAGAGCAATGTTTAGAATCTGTCTCCCTTAGATGAAAGCTTGCTGAGAATCAGAAATCACCTTCCCCATCACCAATTTCAACCTATTAGTAAGGACCTTGACAAGCAATTTGTACACACTCCCTACCAGGTTGATTGGCCTGAAATCTCTTAGGTCTTCGGCTCCTTCCTTTTTAGGAATGAGCACAAGAAACGTGGAATTTAAGCTTCTCTAGAAGGTCCCATGGAGATAAAACTTTCTAAAAAGCCCCAAAATATCTGATTTAACAACATCCCAACAAAACAACCAAAAGGCCATTGTGAAACCGTCTGGGCCTGGGGCTTTATCACCGCAACAGCTACTCAAGGCTGCAAAAATTTCTTTCTCAGAAAACATCACCTCTAGGTTGCTGGCCGAATCTTCCCCCAGCATCTTAAAGTTTAGGCCATTAATACTTGGCCTCCAATCCCCTGATTCTGAGAAGAGGGATTGCTAGGCTTTGCAAACTCCTTCTTTGATTGCTTCATTAGAAGAGAAAGACACCTCATTCACTCTAAATTTTGACAGAAAGTTCCTTTTTGCCCTATCATTGGCCATTTTGTGGAAGTACTTGGTATTTTTATTACCTTCTCTTAACCAAATTTGTCTTGACTTCTGTCTCCAAGAAGTTTCTTCCAGAAAGGCCCATTTCTTGTAGTCCTTAAGAGCTAGCCTTTTAGCCTTAGGCTCCCCAGGAATAAGAGAATTCTCATTCTCCTTGGCCTCCCAATTTTGCAGGCGGGAGAAGGCCTCTGCTCTATTGTATGAGACATTACCTACCACCTTCCTGTTCTATTTCTTCGAATCCTTCTTGAGCGCTTTTAGTTTCTTAGCAATGCAGTGACTACTATAACCTTCAACAAAGTAACCATTCCACCAACTCCTTACTAGGTCTCTGAAACCTTCAATCTTCAGCCACATATTTTTAAAATGGAAAGGGCTTTTTCCTGATGAGAAGCCTCCAGCTTCTAGGACTATGGGGCTGTGATCAGAAACCAGACGATGGAGAGCGGACTGAGTAATGGCAGAAAAGTGGTCCTCCCAGTGGTCCGAAATCAAGAAGCGATCCAATCTAGAGGCAACCTGAGAATTCAAACCCCCTATCCAAGTGAAAGGGCCTCCAGTCAGAGGAAAATCCCTCAGCCCCAAATCCCTTATCACCTCTGAAAATCTCCTCATTTCAGCCGTGAGTCTTGGGGCATTCCTTCTTTCCTCTGGGAATCCTACAGCGTTAAAGTCCCCTCCTATGCACCAAGGGTCCTCCCAAAGACCATAAATGACTCCTAGCTCCTCCCAAAAATCTTCCTTCTCACTACCAATCATTGGCCCATACACTCTAGAGAAAATCCAAGTAAAACCATTAGCACAGTTTCTGAAATGAATAGAGATGGAGTACCCTCCACTTTCCACCTCCAACTTCTCCAAGACTCTATTATCCCAAAATAGAAGAAGGCCTCCTACTGCACCCCTAGCATCCACTGATGCCCAATTAAGAAATCTTCCTACACCCACATAGTTCACCATTTGCACTGACATTTCTTTCACCTTCGTCTCCATTAGGCAAACTAAATCTGGTTTCTTGTTCCTCACCACACCCTTGATCAACTTTCTTTTCTCAATATCATTAAGCCCCCGAACATTCCAACAAAGGATTTTAATTCTCATTAATCAACTGGAATCAACTCCAAGGAGCTCTGGCCGGTTCTTTTAGCTAGCCCTGATGTCCCCCCATAACTAACTGAGCATTCCAATGGCCATCCAAAACATCAATTAAGTTAAGCTATTGGATCATTTAGACAAAAAATTCATACAAAATATTTTTAGTAATGATTCTGACTAATTGAAACCACTGAAGATTCTATCATTGTGTCATTCCAAATACACCAATATAAGCATTGTGGAACTTACTCATGAAAGATTCTTTTATTGTGACCATTCCAAATATACGAAAATAAGCTAGTAGGTCTTCAAGTTAAACATCCCTTTTATTAGAAAAAAGTTAAACTTTCCTTGCCCCTTTACCCATAATCTCTTCCCACCAACTAATCAAAATATCCTTAATTAAGTTAGACGCACTCAAGGGATATAGAAAATGAGAATTATAAAGACTATAGACTCCGTGCAATCCTACAATAGATAAGTAAATGATTGATTAGTTGTTCTTCTTGTTTATACAAACAACAATAATTGGCTAATATTGTACCCTCTTGCATAAGATGGTTCAAAGTAAAAATGTTCTTCCTAACTACTTTGCAAGCAAAGAAACCTAGGGTGAGGGATGAAGGGAGGGTGGTATTGGTTTGATTAGGTGTGGTTTTAGGTTTGAGAGACAAGTGCTCCCCAAATTCTTCTTTGAGGGGGAGAGATACGATGCTCCTAACTCAAAGTCTTAAAGTATGATTCCTTAGAGAATCTTTCATTTTTAATGTATTTTCATACCACTTTTTCCTTCGTACTTGTATGCATAATCTACAAAACAAAAATAAGGGAAAGAGATACTATGATGTGAACTCAAAACTCTACATTATGATTTTATAGAGAATCTTCCATTTTTAATAGACTTCCAATCACATTTTGTATACAAGACAAAAGATTCCAAGATTCTTAATCTCAAACCATGACGTTTTTTTTATAGACATTGGATAAATGTTTAGATTCCTAATTTAAATTTTCCCTAAATTAACTCTTATTAGCGTATGTCTTATGTGGAAACATAGTTTTAAAAGGCACAACCATACCCTAGTTATTGCACTTCACTTGCCAAGACATGCGACTTATTGAAGAGGGGCAATTGTTGACTTACTCTTCCTTTTTAAACACCTTTATTATTGAAATTTCTAATTTTATGTTAAAATTTATATAATTTTATTATTTTGTTAATGAATGCTTCTTTTAAATATTTGCAATCTTAAACTTTTTATTGATTGAATTAGATTTTGAATCATATTTTATAAAATTGACATGCATCCGGTGTTATATCTTACTTCACTTAGGAGCACACCTTTCACTTAAGCTATAGAAGACTTTTGTGGTTTAAGTGCGCCTTTTGCCTTTTAGAATTATGTGTGGAAAAAAATGATATTATTCACTACATTTATGACAAAATGATACATTATTTACAATCCTACAAAATTAGAAAAATAAATTACACAAAGAAAGGTGACTAATTCCTAGAAATCTCTTCCTAACAAGGCCAATAAAAAAAGAGGAAGAAATCATTTTCCATATGAATTAGAAAAAATAAAACAGGAAATATACAATTATACAATCTCGGAAATCAAGAAATTATACAACCACATACTCCAAAATAAAAAAAAATAAAAAAAATCGGGGAATTAATTCCCTAATATTTTGAATTAAATATTAGAAGTTACAAGTTAATTCCTTAGTGTCATCAATTGGATTAGTCAACACTTCCCCTTAAATTGGTGAATAGATGTAAGCCATTCCTAGCTTGCTAGTTATCTTCTAAAATAAGTGACTTGATAGAATCTTTGTTAAGATATCAACAAGTTGCCTATCTATTGAATGTAAGGAATGTAAATCAATTCCCTATCTAGCTTTTATTTGATAAAGTGTCGATCCACTTCAACATGTTTTATATGGTCATATTGAATTGGAAGTTTAACAATATTGATTGTTGATTTATCATCATCTATAACTTCATAGTTTCCTTCCACTTCACTCCTAGATCACTAAGAATTCTTTTTAGCTAAAGTAGTTCATAAATTCCTTGTGCCATGGTTTTGAACTCTGCTTATGCATTGGACCTGGCAACTATAACTTGTTTTTTACTTGTTGCTGAATTTCCTCCAAGAACAGTACAATTTCTGAAGGTTGATCTATGGTCTACTACTAATTTGACTTGGTTTGCTTTAGTGTAGGATTTCAAACTTATAGCCTTTTATTTTTCTTGAAGAGTATTCCCTTGCCTAAAGTGGATTCAAGTACCGCAGAATTGTGTACAGCTAAGTCTCTTTAGGGGAGTGCATAAATTGACTTACTACACACATTGCGTAGGCTATATTAGGTCTCGTGTGAGATGAATAGATGAGTCTCCTAACTAGCCTGTAGTAAGTCTCCTAACTAACCTCTTGTAAGTCCCCTTGTAATGTTTCTCCAAGCTTATGATTTTGTTCAATAGGTGTGTCAACAAGTTTACATTCGAGCATCTTGATTTCTTTGAGAAGATCAAGCATATACTTCAACTAGCCTCTAGTAACTTCCTTGTCTATGACTGTATCTTCTAATGCTTCTTTAATCTTATGATTTTGTTCTTTTTGAGAAGATCAAGAATACACTTTCGTTAGAAAAATAAAAAGACTATTTCTTAAATGAGCCACTTCAATTGCTAAGAAATAATTAAACTTCCCAAGTCTTTTATCTCAAATTCTCTAGCCAACCATTTCTTAAGTTTATCCAATTATTAAATATCATCCCTTGTCACAATTATATCATCCACATAAATAATTAAGGTTGTAATTATACCAGTTGTTGACCATTTGGTAAAAAGAGTATGAATCACCTGGCTGTATGAAAACTTTTAGTTTCCCATAACTTTAGCAAATCTCCTAAACCATGCTCCAAGAGATTGTTTTCAGCCATACAATGTCTGTCACAATTTGGATACTGGAGTTGTGTCTACTGAAATTTATGTAGGCACCATCCTGGGTTCTTATTTCTTTTTTATTTTTTATTTTTTATTTTTTTATGGGACATGATCCTGGCTTATGCAAAGTTAATAGGGATGGGTTGTTGTGAAGGTGGAGATTCTGGCTATGCTGGAAAGGTTGGGGGATTAGTATAGTGGAAGGTTATGCTTCAGTGGTCATTTAGTAGGTCAGGAAAAGGGTTATGGATGGATCTATGGAGATGCACCCTTTGGAGGTGGAGGATTATAGCCTGCTTTGATTTCACGAGTGTTGTAGGAAGCTACCAAGGAATTGGACTTTTAGGTGAAAAGAGGATTTGTTCCCCTAGTAAGGATTTGTGTATGTTTATGAGGGGTTCTCTGCTTTTGCTTTATTTATTTATTTTTATTTTTTATTTACAATGATGTATAGGCTTTTCTTTTCTCTTTCCTTTTGAAAGACTCATTGTCTTGATTGTTCTATCTATCATTTCATGGGAGCTTTCGAAACATCAATAAACTATTGTTTTTTGAAAAATGTTGAGTGAATTAACAGTAACCATGTTAGAATAATTAGCTCTTCTAAAATGATTGGAAGTGTTATTTATTTTTGTAGTTTTAAGTTTGTTATTCTTGGTGTTCTAGTGCTAATTTTTGTCTGTAGTGTTTTGTTGGTCTAGTGGGATTGCCCATCTCCCTTTCTTTTCTTAATAAAGCCTATCATTCATAAAAAAACAAATAGGAGGAAAGGGGTGGAGAAAGATTTGTCAAGAACTGATTATAAAATCTTTATTTTTTTATTTCTTTACTTTTTCTTTTTAATTTCTTCTTTTGTGAAGTCGATTCTAAATATCGAAATCTACCTGTTCTGGTGATATATTTTGTTTGACAGGTCACAGGTCACAGGTCAGCATGGACGGGCATGAGCATCTACCTTTTAAAGTTGGGCAATTGGCTGAAGCTAAATCTTTTCTTCAAGGTTTTCGTGGTGCATGGTTCCGATGCAAGGTATCTATATTATGCTCACTAAAGTTTGATATTCTGCGAGTCTTTGTTCTGAAACTATATGTTATACTATGACATTATCAATACAGAAGTTCAAATTTTGTCTGTCTAAGTTATTTATTTATTTGTTTATTTATTTTATGTACATGTAACCAAGTTCTTATGGCTAACAAAACTAGAAACAAAAACTAAGATGCAGCTCAGTCTATTTCTATTTTTACTTCTTTATTATTATTTCTGCCTCGTGTTGTTTCCATAGTGTTACACTAAGTCCTACTCGTTGCCTATGGAAAAAAAATTAACACACAAAAAAAAGAAGGCGTGTAATTGTAACACAAAAAAAATGTGAAGTGTATTTATAAATATTTGAGCCCTTAAGAATTGAGGAAGAAGGCAAGGATTTTGATCAGTGGAGAAATAGAAAGAAAAAAAAGTTCGGTGGAGGCAGCATATGATGTGGTTTTTCGTTTTTATTCATTAGTTCTCATCTGAGCAGTAAATAGGAAGTTCCAAGGAGAGTTTGTTTTGGATCTTATTAAAAGAGTAAAGTTGCCTTATATGGCTAGCTTGGTGCAATGGAGACCAATGAATGCATGTGTAACTTGTAAGGAGTGATTTCATTCAAGTTAAAGATGCTTTATGGTCAAGATGCCCCATAAGAACTTTAATTGAGGCAGTGAGGGAAGAATAAGGTTTAAGAAAAGATAGAGTTTAGTGATAAAAGGAATTCATGTTGTTAACTCCTGGCGGTTGGGATTTAAGGCTTTGTTATGTTTGCACCTCCTTGTTACAAATTTTATCCTGACATGTACTTATTTTGTTGAATCTGTGCCCTTGCCCATCACTTTTGTTTTTTGAGGCATGTTGGACCTGGTAACTTATGACATGGCTAACAAGGGACAAGATATTGAAAATGAGCTTTTTTATTTTTCATTGAATCTGTGCCCTTGCCCACTGCTTTTGTTTTATGAGGCATGTTGGACTTGGTAACTTATGATGTAGCTAACAAGGGACAAGATATTGAAAATGAGTTTTCATTAGAAACATTCTATTCATTGATATGAATTTTAAGTACAAGCAAAGGATTGAGAAATCCTTTGAAAATACAGAGGATGATAAAAGAAAGAGGAGGATTGAAACTGGGCTTATTGAGAGAGTACATATGGGTTTTATCATTTTTCAACTGTTCTCTTTCTCTAATGTGCTGCCACCTCCATCATTTGATTTTTCTCTAGGACTTCTTTTCCCATGTCAAGCCCCAATTCACATTCTTATATTCTCATTTGCTTTACTGAACTAAATCAGATCTAGATTGCACCTGCTTTTACCAGTCACCAAGCCCTAATGCAATGTGGCCTGTCCTTGTAGGATGCCTAGCGTCATAGTGGTTTTTGTTTAATGAAAGATCTAATTTATTCTCTCATTTTTTATTTTTCTCTCATTTTTATGTTTGAGATTGTAGTTGTTTCTTTGTTTGTTTTATTGCTGGTAATTTGATATGGAGATAATCTTTTGCTGACATCAGAATTTTTTTCCCTTATTATGTCAATGTTTTTCATCAGATAAAGGAGATCAGCTTGAGAAAAGGTCATATTGGCCATGTCTTGGAATATATCGATTTTCCTGATGAAAGTAAGTATGCTATATGTTTTTGTCTTCTCTAGTTGTTGCTTGGCATTGATGAATTATCTTTTATGGGTTATACTTGCAATAAATTTAGCAAAGCCTAATGATTTGTCTTATATAGGTTATACTTGCTTTAGATTTATCAAAGCATGATATATGGTACTTGGATTATTTTAGCACATAAAATTCTGCTGCCATATAGTTGATGGATTTAATATTGAACTGTTAAAAAGTCTTATGCTTGTGCTTGCTTAAAGTAAATTATAGTTAGTGAGCAGAAAAAAGGTGGAAAATTTAGTGCTTGGTTGGATACACTTCTTATTTTCTATTTTTAAAAATAGAAATTAGTAATAACTTCTATATAAAATATAGTAAATCTTATATAAAAAATATGTCCTTAAAAATTACTTTTAAAATTTGAGGTAGTTAAAATTTTTTAATATCTTAATTTTTAAGTAGTTTTTAAGAATCATTAGCTTTTAAAGATAAGTCCTAAAGAGTTCTTGTATTTTATATAAGAGTTACTATCATTTTCTGTTTTTAAAAATAGAGAAAGAAGTATATTCAAATAACAACTTAATAGTTTCCTTTAAAATACTTGATTAATATAAAAGGCAGTGGTTTTTTCCTTCCTAAAATTATATTGATAGGACTACTTGGATGGGTGAGTACTATACTCTTGATTCTATTTATGTGAAATATTATCATTTTTAGTGTTGATTAATGTGCACATTTCTTTTTAATGCATCTGTGCAGAATTAAATTGGACAAAGTTATATCAGAAACCCCCAGTTTCTAAGAGCAAGTTGAAGGAGAAAAAGAGGCAATTGATGGTACGTCCTTGCTTTCCATCCATCTATCATGTAAGTCAAAAGCCAGACATCAATACGATCGCAAAAGTGATGGTTTTAGTCAATGATGTCTGGAAGGTGGGGGACGAGGTAGATTGGTGGACTGATGGTTGTTATTGGTCTGGAAGAGTGACACAACTATTGGGTTATGACAAAGTTAGGGTAATATTTCTTAGCTAATCCAGTTGTTTGGCTTGAAAATGGAGTATGTTGATGTGAGCTTATTATTATGATTGTTCCCTACGTCTTAGATATGGTTGAATTTTTATTTTTTTTCTCAAACTTTTGTAGAAGATTCTATGCTATTTGTCATATGGACTACTATATACAAATTCTATCATTTAGTATAATTTCTCAGTCTTGGTTGCATTGACTTCGATAAATCTTCTTAGTGCTTTCTTTCATTTATGTATAGTAATTACTTTGGGAAAGTCATCTTATGCTTTGTCAAGGCAAACATAGACAATTTAGATATTCTCTCTCTTTTTGTGACCTTTCAATCAAATATTTACAAGAGAGGTAATTATGATAATTTACCTTCCTAAAGTGTATTAAATCCAATAATATGTTGTCCTTGTCTTTTTCTAAATGAGACTTAAAGTCTTAATGTGGCTTAGGGCTTTTGTATAATAATTTAGAATTGGCATTTATGTCACTTTGCAAGGAAAAGAAATTGTAGTACCTGGTTTTGTGCAAATTCTACATATGTTTTTGTTTTCTCTTACAAAATTGTATAATATGTCACATATATACAATGGGAGCAATGTAGGAAACAAGATTTACTGCTATAAAATCCAAAATAAAAATTACAAAATCAAGGAGAAAAATTTATATAAAAACAAGAAACTAGGC
This sequence comes from Vitis vinifera, assembly GCF_030704535.1. Classification (NCBI taxonomy): domain Eukaryota; kingdom Viridiplantae; phylum Streptophyta; class Magnoliopsida; order Vitales; family Vitaceae; genus Vitis; species Vitis vinifera. The sequence goes on along the minus strand of NC_081809.1, from coordinate 7,026,176 downwards.
AAACTAGGAAACTATCTAAATATGGTCTACCAATGAGCTTAGAATGAAGTAGGAATAGGCTGGGGTTCAAGATGATATCTTTGAGGAATAGGCCCCTCCTAGGCATAAGGTTATATTGAGCATTTATAGGACACACTCCAACAATTGGGAGGCCAACAGTTAAGTTAGGTGGTCACATTGTTGCCATTGGAAGGCCATTACTAAGGCTTTATTTGAGAAGTGTTTTTGAAAACAATTTTGAGAACAATTTTTGAAATCCATTTCGTGATGTTTTGTAGAACAAAAGTCTGTTTGAGAATCTAAAATGTTTTTAGCCTATTTTCCATTTTTTTAAATATTTAAAAATAAAATAAAATAATGTAGTGTTTTTTATTTTTACGAACAAAAACCTATTTTTTGTTCTTTGGTTGTCAATTGCGTTTTCCTGTTTTTTGTTCTAGAGAACAGAAAATTGTTCTTAGAAACAGTTACCAAACATGGCCTAAACTATTTGGAGCATTTTCTGTTGTGGTCTGCAAGCTTCCACTATTATGTCCGACAAACTTGTTGCATTTCCGCCAATTTTGTGGCTTGCCATGTAGTTTCCAATAGGTGTTCTTTGTATGTCTCATTTTATGTCAATACTCATGCAATAGGTTTTCTTTTTCATCTCTGTTCTTATTTGCTTTTTTCTGCCCACTTGCCAAAACAGAAGCATCTGAAGCAGTAGAAATCAAGATTAAATTCTCAATATTTAGTTCTCCCATCATCACCCTTCTTCCAATTCATTCCTTCTAACTAATGTTTTAAAAGGTTAAAGGCGGTCTTGAGGCGTTTTGCCTAAATGAGGTGAAACATAAGCCTCAATTTAAACAAATAAATAATGAAAAATTATCAAAAAAAAAAAAAAAAAAAATACTCATAAAGTCACAATGAAATTGAAGAATTAAAAAGACATAAACTTCATAATGCTAAAATTAATTATTTTTCATTGTTAATAATTTTAATTTAGTTCCTTTTTCTAACATAAAATTTAGTTTTGTCACATGGTTTTACCAAATAATTTTCAATATTACTATTACCATCATTAGGATCCTTGAAGAAATATAATTATATTCAATTGTTATGTTATCCTCCCCAATGGTGTTAATATCCACCCATTCTTCTTCTTCGTCTACCAATTGTAGTGGTATCTTTTTATTTATTAATAATTAGATTATATATAAGATCAACCACTAGGACAATCAACAATTCACTTATTCTTCCCAATCTCTCTTTTTCCCTTCCATTTAAAATGTTAATTGAAAGTCAAGTAAACCCTTATTTTGTAAAAGGTTTAACCAAGTAGGAACCTAATACAAAATTCATGAAATTTATAATAGGAGTCTACAAAAACAATAGATGATAAAATCCGTTAAAACTCATTGAATTGAGACTTAAGCCTTTTATAAAATATATACCAAAAGCCCATATAGGCTGAAAACCCTTTGGATATTTGAGGTTTAGGTCGAAAACCCTTTGGATTTGAGGTTGAGGCCTCAACAACCTTTTTATAGCCTCAAAGCTATAAACCTCGAATGGGTGAGGCTTAAGCCTCAATTACCCTAACCGAGGCTGTAGCCTCAAGGCTAATTTGTAGAGCCTTACCTTGAGGCGAGTCTCGAGGTGTAAGCGTCAATAGCATTTTAAAACATGGCTTCTGACAAAGGTATAGACCTGTCTAAGTATCAGAAGAGGTTCTTTGTTGAGAACTTGTCCATATACTTCATCTAATATGATTTTAAACCAGCTAGAAATTCAAAGACTTGTTCTTTTTTCTGCATCTCCTTGGGCTTGTTAGCATCAGTTCTCCATTCCAATCTCCATAATAGAAATTCAACTCTTCCCATAACTAATTCATCATATTATAGTATGCAGTTGCTACATTTCCACCATTTGTTCTCATGTGTGTGACATTTAAGATCATACAATTGAGTTGCATTTCCCAAATGTGAATAGGTCTCTATAGCAACCACCCACAATTCTCCAGTGGATAAGAAAAGAAAGACCTGGCTAATGCGTAGATCCACTGAGCTCATCATCCCAATCTTCATATGCAAGATCATTTGTGTTTGGTTCTCACAATGAGCCATCCAGGTATCCAATCTTCGCTTTTGCTTTCATAGAAATCTTAACAAATTGTGACCATTGCGGGAAATTTTGTTGATTTACGTTATAAGTGGGGGGTTATACGTACAAAAGGATTGTCTGTAAGACCTTGAGTTTGAGATTGACTGGTGGCTAGGTCAAAGCTAACATCCAGAGTGATTTCTAACATTCTTCTATTAAATAATAATTAAGTTAGAGAAATATCAAACTCATGTGTCAGAAATGATGAAGGTGAAACCAAACACAGGCCCATCTCGGTAATGAAGGCCACCCGATAGGGTTAACAGTGGTGCAGAGAACCACACCTATGATTTACATGGGAAAAAACCCAACTGTTGGCAAGAGGTTACCCATATATCCTAAGTGTCCTTTGATATCATGTTGTGCCAATTCTGAATATATTTTTATTTTCTCTTATAAAATTGTAAAATATATCATTTACATAAAACAATGGGAACAACCTAGGAAAGGAAGATTTACAGCTATACAATTCCTAAATCATAATTCGGAAATCAAGGAGAAAAACTTGTTTCTAGGGCATTTATATTTTACCAATCAGCCTAGAATCAAGTAAATCAAAACTAGAGGTTGACATTCCACAAGTTTAACTACCTAACCAACAGATTTTAGCAATCCGTCCAATATGGCATTCATGTTTTATAGCAATTCTAAAACTTAGTTACATAACATAATGATACAAGACAGCATTACATAACATAATGATATAAGCCCTTGGCCTGAATGTTTGTTCTCTATGTATGGGCAGTGGAGAGCTGATAAATCACATATTTTTACATTGTGTCGCGACTTTGGAGTTATGGCACAAACTATTCATACTAGCTAGTTTGGTCTGGGTTCCTCCTAGATGTGTTAGTTACATGTTGACTATTTCTTTTAGGGGTTTGGGGAACACTCCTAGAGGCAAAGTGATATGGTAAATCACTCGTCTTTCATTGATTTGGATAGTTTGGAGGGAAAGAAACACAAGGATCTTTGAGGACAAGTGCAAGTCAACCAAAATGATATGAGATCTAGTCTACTTCTATTCATCATTTTAGGCTTCTACTACTACAGCTGCCCAAGGCATTTCTCTCAACATAATTCAACTTGATTGGATATCTTTAAGTAGATTCAAAGGGTTAAAATAGCAATATTGAGTTGTTTTGATGTATTTTAGGGACTTTTACTTTTCCTCTCTTTTGATTAGTTTTTGTATTGTAGGGAAGAATTTCTCATCCTTCTTTTATACCTTAATTTTTAATGAAAATGTGTTTGTTTTTTACCAAAAGAGAGAGAGAGAGAGAAATGAAAAGATGACAAACTTTTGAAAATATTATTAAATAAATGACCATGATATTGATAGAATTTTGCCACCACTCTCTATCTCTCTGTGAATGATGTTGCATATTCTTTTGCCCTAATCTAGAAATACCAGAAAACTGTTAACATATATAGAAACATCGTCTAGAAAATGATTGTTATTTGAAATAAAGCTGCTGAAATGGATTACAGTCTATACAAGAATAGATAGAATAAAAAATGGATGCACTTTAATGAAAGTGAAAGAGACCAATTAAGGACAAGATAAGGCAAAGTCATTTACTATGGTCTGGTATGCAAGGTGGTGAATGCTTTTCATAAGGATAGTGTTATATGATTTGGTGAAGAATATGTACTTGAGATAGAGCTGAATGGTGAGGAAGAATTTACAACTGGCCTCAAGTAATCCCAAAGCTTTTTTGAGTTGGTTTGAGTTGAACTTTGCTGTAATTGTACAAGTTTTATGTCAAAATAGAAAAAATAGATTCATGCTTAAAAAAACCACCATAAGTAGTCAAGGAGAATGGTTCTATGTAAAATAGAAAAGGTGAAGCACTATGAAAGTACATTATAAATGGATTAGAAACTATACTTGTTTTCTATTTGGTAAAAGTAAGTAAATATTCAAAAGAAGGAAGGGAAATCCTTCCTAAGTAAATAAATAAAATGAAAAAGAAGATGCATAAGAGTATAAAAGGAAAAATGGAAAATCCAAAGTCCTTGTAGTAATCTTTTACTTTTCACACATAAGGAAACAAAGCATCAAAACTCAAAAGAAGCATGAAATCCCTACAAAATCAACTAGAGAAGAGGCTTCTATCTTCACATTATATTAGAATAAGGTAAATAACCATACAAAAGAAGAAAGGATCAGAAATCCTTCAGAAAATGTAAAAAAATGTACAAGCGTATTAAAAGAAAAAGGAAAAACAGAAGTCTTTGGTGGAAAAAGTCTTTGGCATTGGAGGAGAGCATCAAAACTCAGAGGAGCATGAGATCCCCAACAAATTCTACAAGAGAATGGGTCCCTCTCTTGACCAGCCTATTCATGTATTCTGATCTAAGCTTTTGTGAGAAAGAGCAACCTATTCACCTACGAAGATCCACAATCATCTACTTCAATGATTATATCTCTAATAGATTGATGACATCATGCTTAATTGCAACTATGCAATCTCAAGGAAAGCTATTATTTCTACCTCAATAGCTAGCCAAACCTGATTCTCTTTGAAAAGCTCGAATGTTCACCCTTACGATTTTGAGTATGTCCTCTAATACTTATATCATCCTTAGTACCTATGAAGCATCATCAAAATTAAACTTCAAAACACTGATTGGCGAAGGAACCCACAAAGCCTGTATGTCCACTTTCCTAATAGGGAGGCATACTGAACTTCATTCTTGCAAAATGGTGCTAAAGGAAACTCCTTGGAACTGCATTGATCTCCTTGCTAAGTGACATCCAAAGTACACAATTAGGAATTAATCACTTTCTTTACAGTAACCTGTTGTTGATGTGTAAAAAAACCAACAAGAAAGACTATGTTAGATGAAAATGGAGATTTCTAGATAGACTTTGCTTGGATGGTGCCTATGTTGAGTCTAGTGATCAAAGGATAAACCAAAATACTTTATAGAGTAATATATTCTGTTTTTATACATAGGAGTATAGGATGCATCTGTCTATTTGCAACATTATGCATGATGCTTACAACTGATAAAAATGCTTGAGGAAAAGTTCTTTGCTATGTACAGCTTATTTTTTATCTTTTCTTGCTTTTCTAGATTGACTTGCTGCCGCCTCCTGATGGTGAAGGCTTGTCATATGAAGTTTTCTGCAACGACCTACGACCATCTTTAGATTGGTCTCCATCATATGGTTGGAGAGTACCCATTCCTACGGTGGGTTCCTTGTACTCCTTCATTTGCATCTTTTTTCTGTTCTTCTTTTCATGTAGAATCAGTATTATTTTATCTTAGAACCAATCCATTGTTTGGATATAGCTTCAAGGATAGAATGAGACAATTACACTATTACTGTTAACTAATACTAGGGGGGAACATTTTACCACAAAAAATGTGTTTTGAAACTCAAAATTTTTCTTTTATTGCGTAGCTTTTTCGTCCCATTTTTTGTTATCAAAACTGTGCGAGTCTCAGGCATACGGTCTATTTTATTTGTCTCTGTTTACTTCTGATCTGTGTATTTTTATCCTGGTTGGACTTGATCAACTGTTCACATGTTTTACATTTATATATCATTTGATTCTAATCCCTTTGTTCTGATAACAAAAAAAAAATCTTTTTGTTGGAGTATTGAAAGGTAATTAATGACATAGTATCTCATTGCTTGGGTTTTTTGGTTGGGTCATAGGAACCTGGTAGACTGTGTGTAAATTCGATCTTGAGGATGGGTTAGGAATTGAGGTCCCTTTGAGGAATAAGGCTCTACTTGCTCAGTGGCTGGTGATGGTTTCCAATTGAACATAATTCTTTGAGGCACTTTGTCAATAAAAGTAAATATAAGTTGCAGATAAATGGATAGGATGCCAACTTAAGGCTACTGGTCTTTCTCATCGTTTTCCTTGGAAACCCATTTCTCAGCACTTCACTCTGTTTTCTCTTCATGTTAGATACATGTTAGAAATGGTTCAAGAATATATTTCTAGGAAAGCCTGTTGGTAACTGGATCAATCTTACACCCCCCCGCAACCAAAGAAATTCTTCTATGGCTATCATTTACTCAAGTCATGCCCCTCTTTTTCTCAGTTGGAGATTCAATTTTTTTGGAGAAATTCATTATAGAGAAATTACTAAATTTGCTTCCCTATCCAATATTTGAACTTGTTCCTTTTCTAATTTTGATTCTGATGAAACATGTGGGCACTAGATAGAGAAGGCATGTTTATTTCTAGATCTTTGCTTTAATTCCTTACGTCTAGTGTAAATCCAACTGCTTTTCTTCTGGTTAAATTTATTAGGAAGACAAAAGCTCCCTTTAAGATTAAAACCTTGTGGTTAATAGCCATTAAGAAGGTGAAGACAAAGTATTTGCTTCAAATTCAAAGGCATTACAAGGCCATCAGCCTTGAAAGATGTGTTTTATTTGTGGTCAATGGAGAATTAGTTGACTATCTATTTCTTCATTCCTATGTTTCTTTTCAGCTATTGTTGAGCCTTATTTTCCTGTTAAGTTTTCATTGGGCAACCCCTAAGGGTACTGGTAGTCTTTCGGTAACTCTTTTGATGGATTTGGTAGGGTTGAAAGAGGCACAATACCATGACCAAGTGTTCCCCTTGCTTTGTTATGGGTGATTTGGCTGGAAAGGGAAACAGGACATGTGAGGATTAGGAGTAGGTGGGTGATACATGGGGTAGATTCAAGCTTCTATAATCACCTTTGGTATTTTTGACCAAATAATTTTCAGGAATTCTGCTGAGTCTCATCTCTTTAGCTTTTTCGGATAAGTGAAGATGGAAGATGTTTACGCTTACCATCACTTTGAACCTATAAAAAAAAAGAGATGGAAGATGTTTAGTGTTAGTGGGCTAATCCTCCCATAGAGAAGCTTAAGCTCAAGTCATGGCTGTGCTTTGGGGAAACTGGATTGATTTGGCATTGGGGATGTTTTTACAAACTATCGGGTTAGGTGGTGCATGCTTTCTTCAAACTCACAGGATTCAGGATGGCCATTGAATTTGAAAGGCTTACATAGCAGACATTAGGAATCTCTACTGGAAGAGAATTTATAGTAGTTATTTCATGTGTTTGTTTGGCAAGGGGAGGACCTTGGTGGCTCTCTTATTCATTCAAGAGGATATGGTCCTTGGTGAGGTGGTTCATGTTCGAATACCCATATTATTCAAATTTGTGGGCAATAGGTTGACTATGAAGGGCATGACTTAGAGGGTTCTTACCCCTCTGATTGGAAACTTGTACCTTATATATCTTGGATTGAACTTCAATAGTTTGAGAGTTACTTTAGTAATTTAATTATTACACTTTAATACAATGATTCCTTTTTATCACTTTATTGAGGTAAACAATAATTGTTTTTATACTTTACACTCTAGTATTTCACTGTTGCACATTGAAGGTTAATACAAAAGTGTTTTTGATGGATTATCATCACATATTCATTTTAAAAAATGCATCTGATAACTTTTTGTCTGATGGATAAATCAACAATGCACCTTATAGTAATTATTTTTGCTCTATTGTCATTTTTTTGCTTATGAAACTCAATTTCATGACTCCAGTGGACATCTATGATTCTTCTATTCTCATTTGGCTCGGATACCTTAATCTCATGTGTAGATGCTTCTTCTTTTCATTGCTTAATTGTTTGCACTCTTTGGTGGCTGCAGGAGAGTGAAACTGGCCGCTGTTGTGCTCGATTAGTTAAGCCAGTGTATTACGGTGAGATTAGCTCCAGGATCTTACTTCTGCATTTTTTTTTTTAAGAAATAATTCCCTTCCACAATCTAGTTTTATTTATCTTCATTAGTTTTTACCTAGTTTGACTAGTGAGTGGGCTTTCTAAAACTGAATAAAATAAACCGTGGGCTATAAAAAGACACACAACTTGTTCTTGGAATTATTCTACTTTCTTGATAAACTTTGACATGAGCTCAAATCTCTATAGTTCTATGTAAAGGGTTTCAGAGAATGTGACAACTGACATTAAAGACATGGCTTTGTCACATTGTTAATTACTTCATGGGGAAGCTATTCCTGAATGCTGCCTTTCACTTTTCCTTATCTTTGCTTTCCAATCCTTTTATGTGGTTATATTTTGATATGAACGTTCAATTTGGATCAGAGATAAAGGTAGGTCATGTGCAATCGGTCCTGTTAATGTTGTAACTTATGTGGAGAACTAGTTACAGCTTCAAATTATACACCTGTTATCTGTGTTTATAGCAGTCAGTCTACTGTGAAAATGAGGATGGATACCCTTGAAAGATTGTATGCCGTGCAAGGCCCTTTTGGTGATGCATGGAGTTGTTGTGATTGGCAAAAGTTATCATCGTTTGTGATCAATGTTGACAACTAGTAAATTATTTTCAAAGGAATGCTGGTGAATCCAATTTTTCAATAAATAAGTATTTCGTTAAACTACATCTTTGTTTATAAGCAAGGATCCGATCCTTGGTATCATTTGCAACTTGATTATTTACGATGTGTGAGAAGGTGTAAACTTTTTAGTCAAGTTGAAACAGCTATGGAGGATATTATATGTTGAATTAATTTTGTTACCAAGTGAGGATCAAACTGGTTTTGTCCATGTTACTTGGTAACAACATGAATTCAATATGATCAGAGCTAACGAACAAAAATGTATAAAATCGTGTGTAGGATTCATCACTCAACCACATGTAAAAAGCTCAAAGAATCATGCAAAAAACAAAATCCTGATAAAAAAAGCTCATAATGTTGTAAGAATCATGTGGAAGTTTTAGTTTGTTGGTTGACTTGTAGATGAAATGATGGAACTAAAATAATACCTGGTTTTCTAAACATTTACTCTTTATAGGTCTGTCATTTTGATGCATTATTATGCTCATGTTACTTTTTGATCTTAGATATATACTTCTACCATAATGTATTTTTTGAAATAAAAGTTAGTCATGATCACTATCTTTAGCTAGCTCTGTCTCTGTTTTTCCTGTTTTCCCTTCTATGTTACTTTTGATTTTAGATAGTTACATGATTTCATAAATGAGCTTTACTTTTCCTGACATTGGAATCATTGTTGTTGCAGTTCCTGCTGAAAGTGAAGGAAGAACAGATTCACAGGGTAGGGCTGGGTCATCACTTAAGTGCAACCCATCCTTCTCTTCTCATATTTCAGATTACTCGTCGCCACCTCCTGATGGATCAGAGCATTCTCCAGAAAAGGAAATGACTGAGCAACCTCTGAACATTGCTGACTCCAGAAAGAGGAAGCAGACACTCAAAACAAAAATGGACCTGCACAAAGGGGATGTGGGCATTAGAAAAACCAGTTCCTCAGATAGTGTTTCAAGTTCACACATTGGAGATACTTCAGAAGAAATGACCAATGGTGGAATAGACCGATGCAGTAATAGTGGGTCCTCAAAAAAGATGGAAACTGATGGAAGCATTGCTTTGAATTCCATGCACTCTGACACACTAGATGCTGCAATTTTGGATCTGGAGGAACTTGCAAACAAGGTTAAATGGGTTAAGGGCATACTTGATCATGGCATTCCTTTGCCAAATGCTCTGCGGCCTCCATGGAGGTTTCTGGAACACCATGCACCTTCCACACCTAAATGAGTTCTTCAAAAGAAGGTACTTTATATTGCACACACACAAAGATCTGCCTAATTTCACTTATTGATACAAACTTAATCATCTTGAGACCTTATATTTGACCAAGTGAATAGAAATCATGTTGTCGAACATGTGGTTAGGGCCATAATAAAGTTTGTGCAGAGCTTTGGCAAAAAGACTGCACTTGGTTTGACTGCTGGAAACTAAAGCGGTATGTATGTTTCAGGGAGTGGTTAGGAGTATGGGGTGTTGTTGTTTTGGGGTTGGGGTGCTTTGGATGCCAGGGATTCTGCAGGGGCCATTGTGGTATTATGGGATGAGGATCTTGGAATTATTGGACCAGAAGTGGATGCTTTTTCGATGTCATGTCATTTTAGATGTTCTGGCAATGCCTCTGTGTGGGTTCTTTCTGGTGTCTATGGGCCTCTTAGCTTCATTTTGGGGGTTATGGGATGAATTGTGATCAATTGGAGGTGACCCTGTTGTTGATTCCTTCCCTCAAAAAAGGAATAACTGTTCAGGGATTATGCTGCTATTAAAGGCTTTTCATTTTTTCTAGAGGAAATCAATTTGATGGACTTACTAGGTGATGTGCTTTTATCTGGGTAGAAGGTTAGGGAGGCTTTTCAACCCTAGGCTTGCCCTCCTTGATTGTTGCATTTTGTGCTCTTCTAAAACCCTATTTAGATTTGAAAAATATGGCTTGATGGGTGAGTATTGAGCACGGTCGGAGATTGGTAGGTTAACTACAGATTTTCACACATCTCTAAGTCTATTATTTCCAGAAAGATGATGGCCCAGATTGAAGTTCTTGGAAGAGCAATAGGGAACTATTTAGGATGTGGCTGTTCTAAAGATCAATCTCTTGAGCAGATCAAATTTTAGGATGGGGAGATTTTTGGGGGAATCTTTTGGTGGAATATCTAGCCGCGTTGGAGGAGTTTCACTATATGAATTTGGAGGAGACATGTTGGAGGCAGAAGTTAAAGTCCTCTGGTTTCAGGAAAGGGATTGGAGACTAGGGGTCTGTTTGGGAACATTTTTGAAAACTGTTATCAAAAAACAGTTTTCAAAAATAGTTATCTGATGTTTTCTAAAACAAAGGTCTATTTGGGGACTTGAAATGTTTTCAACTTGTTTTCTACGTGTCCAAATATTATTCAATTTTTTAAAAAAAATAAATTTTATATATAATGCTTTATTTTTAATGATTCTTCATATTTGTTACATTATATGTTAAAACAACTCTCAGAAAACAACTAAAAACAATTAAAATATGTTTTCTGTTTTCTAATTGTCAAATTATTTTCTATTTTCCTTTTCTTTTTGTTCTAAAAAACAGAAAACTGTTTTGGAGAATAGTTAACAAACAAGTCTTAGATTTTTTTGTGCACTTGCTAATGCTCATGGAGAGGTAATTTCATTAGTCAATATAGATTGGGCTTAGCTTTCTGATGGTCAAGAGGGCAAGGTGATGGATTTTCTGAGGGACTTCCATGTTTCTGTTTATTTTCTGGAGAAGTTTTAATGCCCCACTTTTTGTTGTGTTGCTTTTGGAAAAAAGAGGTGTATAGGATATAAAAGACTAGACCTGTCCTGGCAAACAGGTTTCAGAATGTGATTAGAAAATGCTCTGATTCTCAGTTTGCTTCTGTGAATGGCAGCTAGATTTCTAGTGCAGTTTTGACTGCTACTGAGGTGATTTGGCTCTGGGTTCACGAATTCAAAGGCTAAGCCAGCCTGCAAGTTGGACATAAAGAAGGCTTAGGATCATGTAAACTGATTTTTTTATTGTGGTATTTAAACATGTAGTAGTGGCTTCCACCATGTACAGTTTGATGATAAAAAATCTTCAACTGGTGTGGATGGGAAAACGCATTGGTCATATGGTCTGACCACGAGTTGATGAAGATAGACATGATAAATTAAAACCTTTTTTCCTTTTCATATAAGTTTGCCTATCAGAATATTACCATCCATAATTTTTTTGTTTATACTATTTCATCAGGTGAAATGTGTGTACTCTGCTTCTATATACGACTTTTCGGTGGTTATTCCCAAAGTCAGTCAGAGTTCCTCTCTTAATCTGGCATGGTGCAAAAATGCAGAAAAGACCGGTGAAGAATATGGAGCATGGCCCCTATGCGTGTTTTGGTGCTTATGGAAGACGAGCCTCCACATCAAGTGTTGAAAGACTTTTTCCTGAAACATTTTTTGATTGGGCGACGATCCCTTGGGGGTTTGACCTTTCCTTGATTGCGCCCCCTTATTTTTGTTAGGCGCTTTTAATCAATGTTTTTGCCTGCCAAGTCATATCTTTTAATGTGCATAAACTTGTTGCATATCCCTATTCAGTGCGGCCACTTGCTGCTGCTCTGCTGGTAGACAAATAAGAAAGGGTACAAAAAATTACTAAAAAAAGGTTCATTACTTTATCGGCTGTTAGTTAGCTTTTTACATTGAAGCTTAGATTATTAAATTTATAAGTTTGTGTATGCTATGGTCTAACAATGCTTGTTTAATCCATTTCTCTTGCTTGAGAGCTCCCCTGTGCACTTACTTGTAACGTACCCAGCACCCACCATGTTTGTCAGCCATTAGAGCGCCTTGCCTGGCTCGGAACTTCTTCACTACGGGAATCGATACGTGTTAACGACATTGTTGGTGGTTCATGCCGTCTCCTAACTCCACCTTTGTAGTAGTAACATTGGGTTTCTCACATAAGCATGTTGTCCCTTTTCCCATTTTTTTTTCTCAAGTAATATTCATGGTTAAAGTTAGGAAAACTCTTTCTAATAGTATTTTGATAATAACAGAGTCTTCGAAAGCCATCTCTCTCTCTCTCTCTCTCCATTTGTGAAAAAAATATAAAAGAGGGTGAGCGAGAGGCGAGGAGAGCCGTGACACACCTGTCTAAGGCGGAGGCAGCAGGCTCCTGCTATTCCTCTCGCGGGCCAAATTTCTACTGGGAATTTTGGAGTGCCGGGGCTTCGGTGGTTTCATTTTGTTTGAGGGGAGAAACACCGGCTAAACCAACCCCTTGTTGTCTCTCCCTGGGTGGAGATCGGGGTTTAGGGTTTTATAATGCACTTGCCCACAATTCCCGGCCTACACCCTCTCAAGTTGGTCCTTAAGGTCTCTACCTCATAAAATAAAGCCGGCAAATATTCTCCAATTTTCCAATGTGGGACTACTCCTTGTTTTCTTCTGACTTGAAAGGTTGTGGACCTTTTTTTTGGTTTTTCTTTTCCTCCCTCTTAGAACCGGCATTTCTTATCAAAATTTTGTGCCATTTGTCAATCTCCCAACAATCCCTTCTTATTATATTAATCTCACTTCAAGATGATTTAAAGCAACAAATTCAAGTGTCTTTCTTTCCACTGCAAATGCATATCCTTTAGGCAATAAATATATAAGCATTGCCGGATAAAAAAATATCATGTGATGATGTATGAATCATGTGGCAAATTTTCATGTGGCAAAAAATAAAAAAAAAATTGAAGTTTGAAATTATTGGGTTTGAAAATTTTCATATGAATGAAGGTAGAAGCAAAATACTGAATTTATTGAATTGTTTTTTTAACCATCTTTTCCATCCTTCCATTTTATTTCACAACATTTTTTAATCACTGAATCAAAATTTGGACATTAATGTCAACTTTTTTTTTTCTTAATTTTCTTTTCAATTTTTTTTTAATGAAATCCTCTTTTTTTCTTTTTAGTTTTTGGAAATCTTCAATTATTTATTTTTGTTTCTTAAGAAAAAGTCACTTGGCACGGCCCGCAACGGCACGGGATGATTACTGCCAATTTGGCTTGCATGGCCCGGCTGGCATGGCAAGAAGTTGAATTGGGCTGTCCTGGCCCAGTACGATGGTCTGCATGGCCCGCTGAAGACTGGTCGGCAGGGTAGTGGGTACTCTTGAAGCTCACCTCAAAATTTGAAAACCATCTCCCTCCAATTTCTCTTTCTAAAACTCTCTTTAACGAGCGCTCTTTCTCTCTCTCTCTCTCGGATACTGTCTGCAACAGCAATGGAAGGTCCACTCCTGAAACTGATAATTGAGAAAGGCCCCAGAGGTGGAGAAACCCTAGAATTCAAACCCGGATCCTCGATACGGATCGGGAGGGTGGTCCGTGGTAACAACCTTCCGATCAAAGACTACGGCATTTCCTCTAAGCACCTCTCTATTCAATTCGAATCCGGTAAGTGGGTAGTCCGAGACCTTGACTCCTCCAACGGCACCATACTCAACAACGCCCAGCTCTCACCCGATGATCCCGCTGATCTCCGCGACTTCGACTCTATCAAGATCGGCGAGTTCACCTCCATCACCGTCAGGATCGTCCAATGCGATGAAAGTCGATTGCGCCGGAACCCTAGGCGGGGAGGGGCTGGAAAAGAGGGGGAGTTGGATTCTGTGGGCTCGGTTGCAGAGAATCGGGGCCGGAAGGGGGTTTCCAAGACGGTTAGGGTTGTGAAGGAAGAGGAGAATGAAGCTGATTTGGCTTCAGTTAGTGAAGTAGGGTTCGGTAAGGAATTGGATAATAATTTGGGGGTTGTGGCGGAGAATCGGGGTGGGCGAGGTCGACCAAAGAGGGCTAAGGTTTTGAAGAATGAGGCAGTGGAGGAGTCTGGTGAAGTTCAGGGACGTGAAAGGAGTTTGAGTTTGGGTATAGAATCAGAGAATGTTGGTCAGGTTGGAGTCGAACCCGTGAGGCAAATGGGTTCAAGGAGGACTCGGGCGTCGAAGAAGGAAGATAAATTGGTTTCTAGTTTGATGCTTCAAAAAATTCCGGAAATTTCTAAGTTGGATTGTGTAGAAATTGGGATTGAGGAGAAAAAGACAAGGGTGGGTTTGAGAAGGAAGAGGAACACTCAGGATGAGCCAATGGAGACTGTTGCAATTGATGGTACCACAGATCAGGAGGTAGTCAAGGGGTCTAACTGTGGAGAAAAGATTTGTACAGCATCGACCAGTATGTCAGGTGCTAAAGAGTGGCCCACTGAGGTAGGAGATGGACCTGATTTGGAGAAGATGACACTTGGGGATTGGTTCGATTATTTGGAGCTTCATTTACCAAAGCAAATATATGATGTGACAGAAGAGATGATTGCAGGTATGAGGGAGAGGGGGGAGCGGGTTCGGGAGTATATGTTACAACAGAAGAATGAGAAGGGTAAACTATCTGTTTGCTAGAGGGAGGATCCTGCACTTTGATTGTTAGGTAGTTACTGCTTGAATTACTTTACTTATAACATATTTATGCTTATGACCCAAGCTTTTGTAAGATTTGCATATTTTGTTGTGCTTTTCGAATTTTTTGTAAACTTTGTCAGAGAGGATCTTTCAAGTTCATTTTGATTGTTTATCATAAAGGTAGTCTGCCTTCTTTTACCATTATTTTCTGAGTCTGTTCAGCACTGCTGCCAATTTGGTGAAAAAGAGCTGTGCTGAATGGAATCTGAGTTAGCTATAAATTTTTATGATTGGAAGCTTGAGATAGCTGAGTCCTTTATTATATTCAGGATTTTGGTGGTTAGAGAGGAAAGGAAGGAGATTGGTTGGATTAAATTGTTGTTTCACTACTAAATCCCTTTTCTTTTAGTTCTTCCTCCTTTGGGGCTCTGTGCCTGCAAATATAATGTTCTTTGCTTGGGAAAAGAGCTTTACTCTTGATCATCTCTTGTGTTGTTGGGGGCAGGAGGCAAACAAGAAGAGAAGCTGCTAACTACTTTCTTGTTCATTCTGAAGTGAAGGAGACATTGTTGAGTTGTTAAGGAAATTTCAAGGATAAGTGCAACTGGAAAGTGTGGAAGGTGGCCTCTTTGAGTATCTTTGTGGAGCTTATTTAAAAGGTGGAATTGAAGGACTTTTTTATGATAGAGTGACCAGGCCTATGCCCTAAAGGTATATTGTTGAAATTGTTGTTTGAATGGTCAAATGCCTCATTGTGGGATATATCTCTTGGGGATGGAATTCTTTCATTTCTAGATTTTATTAATAGGTTTGGGTTGGGTTGAGCCATATTTTGGGGGGCAATATTTATCTATATTTTAAATTTCCCTGTTTTTATTCCTTGTATACTTAATCTGTATATTGAATATGCCACCTTTTATTAGGTGCTTGTTTAATATATTTTTATTTGAATGAATGATCAAAGGTTTCCTAAACCGATCCTATCTAGTTTCTTTATTCTTGCCTATTGAAAATGATAATGACATAATAGAAGATAGAAATTCACTTTTGTCTATAATAATATCTATTCTATTGTGCACAGGAAGGCTTTCAGGCTTCATGTTATCATTTGATTTGTAGGGATAATTTTATCAAGGGAAAGATGCAGAAGGGTAGACATGTGAGAGAAAGTGAGGTTAGTGACCATAATAAAAATCCATACTATATTAGAGAAGCATAAAATATTTGATCTCATTTAGGAATAAGGATGGAATAATATCCTTGGAATTAATGCATATTAGGTTCTTAACAGAAAAATATGGATGTTTATCTTATTTTTTTAAGTAGCCTTTCCCCCCCCCCCCCCCCCCCCCCCTTTCTGCCATCCCCAACAACAAAAAAAGGAATATCTTCACTTGTCAACAAGAAGAGGAGTCACTCTACAGAGATATTCCTTGAGAATACTTTTGTTCAATGTCCATTGACCAATCAACTTGTATTGGAAGGGAAAGCATGGTCTATTAAATTAGAAAATTAGCAATGATGAATAAATTATTAGTTGTCTATATATCATTTGATATAGACCATGCATTTTCATTTCTTGTATTCCTATTTAATTGTTTACTACAGGACTTCATTGATGCCTCTATTGAAAAGAAGAATGGCAGTTCCGTTGTGATGATTCCGGGAATAATGGATTTGTGGCTCTAGCTAGGTTGAAGACCAAACTCAGTTTCCCTCCATTGTAGGCATAATCCTATTTATGTATCCAAAAATGATAAACTTCTTGACTCAATAAAGTTTAGAAGCAATTAAATTGCTTCTGAAGGCATAATTTGCCTCTATGGTCACTGTAATGTAGTGCATCCACAATCAAAGGTTGGTTGGGGTTTCTTTTCATTAAGGAATGCTCATTTTTCTTTTCTCAATTGAATATCTTTGCACCATATGTTGCCTTGAAATTTCACAATGCTTCTATGCCGCATGGATGCCATTTCCAAAATCCTCATATACACTGGTGTGGCCTTTGACATGTTATCATAGAAGCTGTTCAACATGCCTTCCTCAAATATTCTATTGTTGAATTTTGATTATATAACTTAACTATGGAAGTTCTTCTCTTCCTCTTATTGCCGAAATTATTTCTATTGTTGAATTTGTTTGGAAGCTTTTTAACTGACTTGCCCAAGCAACAAAGTGATGTTTTATCATATTTTTTTGGGTTTATCCATTATCTTAGTTTTTCCTATCCTCTGCTCTTTGCACAAAAGGGGAGAAAATGGAATACAGTTGTTTATCCATTATCTTAGTTTCCCCTATCCTCTGCTCTTAGGAAAAAAGGGGAGAAAATAGAACAGTTTCTAAGAAGAGCAAGATATGCAGTTCTGACCAGTTAATATATCTTTTTTTCAATGGGTAGTCTTGTGCATGAGAAGCCTGTTTCTATTAGTTGAATTGGCCACGAAAGATAGTAGGATTTTTGCCAAATTGTTAAGTTCAGGAGGTTGCCCCAGGTTAAAGAGTTGAATGTGAGACTTTGTTACTTTCATCACTCATAGCAAGTTTCGTGTGCCTTGAAATATTATTTATTTCTATACTAAATGTATTGGACCTAAAAGCAAGGTTTATTTTGGCAGTGTAAGGTTTCTTTGGTGGTTATGAAGCTTGAAATCTTTCCTAGATAAGGATTCTTGTTTGTTGGTTTGTTTCTTTTCTTTCTTTTTTTTTTTATATTTTATTTTAGCAGTTGCTGCACTTGATATGGTGAATAAATTGCCCTATATCAATTAAAAATTCTCTTTGTGCATGTAAGATTAAGGAGAAATAATGCAAACGGAATATGTGTGCTCTCATTCATGGGTTTGTTTTACTTTATTCAATCCAATTTCATTGTCCTCAGCATGCATTCTTATGGGATCATGTCTTTATATAAAGTTCCCTATTTTATTTGTTTATTATGGATATGCATTTGTCAGCTTAGACCACATTCTTGATGCTTTCTGAACCTATGATTTTCCATTGTTCCATCACAAGACTGGACCAATTTTTATAATTTTCTTTCATCTACTCGATGTTTGTCCATCTTACAGATTTGTTGAGTAATAAGGAATGCAAATGGTTAGGTATCATGTTTTTCTATGTTATTTTGATTGAAATGCTTCATTTTTTAGAATTGGATATTTCTTTTCATAACTTAATATGCTAATGAGTTTTTGACTACATTCTGTTTTACAATAATTCAGGATTGGCTAACTTTTCTTTCATATCCTCAGTTTAATGTAAGCATCACTATTACATCTATGCTATGTCTGTTGATAATTTTTTGGTTTGAATTGTACAGCACACTTAAAACAATTCAAATATTCTTTGCCTTTATGAATTCCCTCTTTTAAACTGTTAAGAGGGAGGAGGCTTGGCAGTTTCATGCTCTCTAGAGTTGCTGTAGTCTCTCTCCATATGGTCCAGAACACACATAACAGAGCAACCTTCTGAGTCTTTTTTCTTTTTTTCCCAACAGAATAACCGCTCCAGCTTCAGAGAAAACCCCCAACTGAAGAGAGCCTTCAATATTTGTGAAAGTTTAGACTAAACAATTAAAAATTCTTTCTTCAACCTTTTTTGGGATTGGGTTAAATTGTATATTGGGGACAGTTTTTTGTCGGTGTTAGAATTTGTGGATTGGTTGGGCTCTTTGTAGGGCGCATTTGTTGGTTTTTGTGCCTTCACGCTTCTTTTTTAGGTTTTTTGGTTGTTTTGTATACATTGGGTATACAATCTTTTATCATTAATACATTTTCTTTATCTATCAGAAGAAAAAAAAAAAGTACTGGCTCAGAAATTCCCCCACGGATCTGAAGAAGGCAATCTGCAGCTCAAGATATTATGAGCTATAGCCTTCTTACATAAAATGTAATTGGGCACAATAGGCACAATTAGCATTAGCTGAACTGATCCGATGGCAACTGAGTTCTAGGAAAATTTTATTGACGCACATTTTTAAGTTTTCAACAATTATGTTTTCACTTCATTTGATTTTAAGTAGATTGAGGGGGTGAAAATAGCTCCTATTGGCTTTAGATTTGGACTTCAATATAGTAGGAGCATTCTCTTTATCGCAATATGAAATGCTTTTGGGGAGCTGGCTATAGAATTCCTGGTGGATGGTAATTTAACCTGTTCTTCCTTTTTTCATACACTTTCAGACTAGTTCTCTGGCATATTACAGAACCTTTTTTTCTGTAAATCCTTGAAACCTGTGTACCATCTCAATCATGTCTTTTGTTTACAGGTCAATGCTGGGAATATGATAAGAGCAATGAAACCCAAAGGATCACTTCTGGGTAGATTTGGAGATCAATCACTAAGAAGTTGATATGATTTCCCTTTTTAGTTTCATTTCATATGAGATTCAGAAGTTATCTTGTTACTTTTAGTGGCAAAAATCTTCTTACCTCAGCTGAATTCCTTTGTTAAAAGAAAAATGATGGAGGCATAATTACAGGAAGCCAGCTATCTTTCCATAATTACAACAATAAATATACGGTACTCTGCTTCTCATTGTGATCCTGTAAGACTGGGTTTTTTCATCAACGTCTGCTGGTGGCATATGCATAGAAGTACAAGCCATTACTCAGGGCAGATAGACCTCAAGTTAAGCATTTTTTACTTAAGATGGGTGTATGGAGACTCGATCCTGTTTCCATTTTTGACAATGTGAGAAGTAACCGGAGTGCTTCATCTGTTCACATCTTGTGTGGAATCCCAAGGAGTTGATAGTATGATAGTTGTATCAGATGAGTGGAAAGCCAATCCGGAAGATATATGGTTTCAGTCACTAGAATTGAGGACCACATTACGATTAGAACTTGAGTGGAGAGCACATTAACCGCAAATGAGACGTGGTGTTATGATGATATAGAGCAATCGATTCATACTTAGAGCCCTTGGTGGAGACTGGAGTATTGTGGGTGATTCATTCGATTATTAATGTAAATGCTTGTTTTATGATGCTTGTTTTTAAAATTATTTTTAAGTTGAAAAATAAAAAACAAAAAATAGTTTTTTTTAGTATTTTATTAAAAATAAATGTGTTTGACAAGTTATTATTTTTTATTTTTTAAAAAAACTTGTTTGGATAAATTGCTTTTGAAAATAATTTTTTTTTATATTTTGATTTTGTAAAAACATTGTACATTCCATTTATATGATATTAGTTAAATTTAATTTAAATCTTATTAAAAATGAAATAGTTTTGGAATAACAAATAAATTAAAGAATACATAGTTTTTAGCAAAATATGAATAATACTATTATAATAAAATTGTAAACTATATTTATTATTAAAATAAAATATTATTTTAATACATGTTAGAAAAATATGGATACTAACATTGTCATAAGTTGTAACGGCCTACATCTAATCCTATAGATATTGTTCGCTTTGGGCTTAAGGGAGCCCTCATGGCTTTAAAACGTGTCTACAACGTTAAGTGTGACTCGTTATAATGGTATCAGAGTCGATCCCCGACCTCAGTGTGGGGTTTGTTTGGTCTAGTAAGGGTGTTTGTTTGGCCCCATAATCCCGTGGGATACAACGAGGACGTTGTGTTTGCATAGAGAGGTATTTGTGATGTTCCACATCGGATAGGGGAGTAAGTTCCTGACACTATATATGTAGAGACTCCTCTTAACCAAATATACTCGTTTTAAAGCCGTGAGTGCTTCCTTGGGTCCAAAGTGGACAATATCTACAAGGTTGATGTGGGTCATGGTATGTTGATCTCAAAAAATTAATCAAAATTCATGGAAATGTAAAAAAACATCGTATTAATGTAATTAAAAGTATAATAGACAATTTAAAGTTGTTTTGGTGAAGAATTTGATATATATATATATAATATGATTTGTGTATACACTCATTATGAAGTTTTATGAAAAACTTATTTTAGTAAATATCAATAATTTATACATATTATCACATAGCTTGAGGTTCAATTTTGACCGTTGGATGATATCCAGTTTCAATTTGGACCATCGGATGCACAAGGAACCAAATTAAAATATCAATAAAATATTTTATTTGAGATTTAATTTCTAAATTTTTATTAAAAATATATGGTAATAACTTTTTTTATTAACATTAATTTATTTAAATAATTAAATTTATTAATAATTTATTTTATCAAATTAATTTTAATTCATAAAATATCATCGATAAAAACCAAATTTTAATCCAAATTTAATCAAAATAAAGATGGATAATTAATAATTATTTACATAGAGAGAGGAAAATTGTTCTCATAAAATGTTTCCTTCCTTTTTTTTTTTTAATCTTTACTAAATCTAAAAATAAAAAGGGCCACCCACTTCTCTCCCTCGGGCATCCACCCACTTCTCTCACTCGGGCATCAAGAAGCCCTTTTCTGAAGTTGCCCTCCAGACGAGAGAATCCCTAAAAAGGCCCTATTTTCCTCTGCCACTCTCAATCCTCCCAGGTACTAATCTAATCTTGTTATTTATTTTTATTTTTCTGCAACCCCGTTTGATTCCCAAGAAAATCCATCCCCCATTCGATTTCCGGGAAAATTCATCCCCGTTTGATTTCCGAGAAAATCCTTGCAAAACCCCCAAGGAAAACCAGAAAGATTGCTTTGTTTTTTTTTGCTTCCTGTGTTTTCTGGATCTGTTCTAGGGGTCGCTTTGCTTTTGTCACGTTCAAGCTTAAGAAAGTGTTGGATTAATTCGAGGAAATCCACAGCCTCCAATACTCACTGATTGCAACTGTTTTCATACCTTTCTCATTAACATGAAAGACTTAAATACAACTGAAAATAACAACTGACTCAATCCACGACGCTGATATTCAGCTAACAACCCAACCTAAAGACCTATTCTTAAGCCAAAATACTTGGCTGTGAATTAACGGATGATGCCCACGTACAATTATTGGACCCAAACAATTAAATTAATCAACTCAACATGACTCTGACTCAACCTAATTAAATAATAAGCAACCAACAAATCAAATAATAAGCATTACACAACTGGGCCCCAAGTGCACATGACAGCTTTTGTGCCATTGGATTTAAATTTCACAAACCCTAAATCCACGATTTTTGAGCCAGGCTAAAAAACACAACCTTCGCCTGCAAATCATGATCAGAGTTTGTATGTGCGTGGGTTGGACTGTTAGGAAATATCGGGAAATTCCCCGAAAAATCGGAAAAAAAATCGGGCGATACAAACCGAAAATTCGCCGATAAATTGCAGTGTCCGGCGATTTTTTGAAGATTTCGCAGATTTTTCGCCTGCATCCATTTTTCGGAGATTTTTTCGCCGAAATTTGGCGAAATTTCTCCCATCGACATTTCGCCCCCCTCTTTCGTATCGCCGGCCACCGAAACCCGAAATTTCTTTGGGTGTGGGTTGTTACATAAGCATAATTAATTGTTTGTTAAAAATGAATAATAATAATAGTTATTAATATTTTATTTAAAACGAGTAAAGAATAAATTTTAACTTTTTTAAATTGTAAATAAATCAAGTTTTTCATTGCATGGATATATTTAATACTCATGTATTTATAATATTTTGAGTTGATTTGTAATGATGTTTTTTGAATTCCAAATTATTATTAAAAATTAAAAGATTCATTAAAAATTTAAATTATTAATAATATCTCACTTAATTTAGAATCTATTTACCATGAGAAAATTCAGAAAATAGAATTATGTGTAAGGGAAAAATACTACTTTCACGGTGACAAAAGCATGGAAGTTGTAAAATTTGATCAAGAGATCTATCACATGTATTGGAATTTAGAAATCAGCCCAATAGATCAACAAATTGGGTCGGGCCCAGGCTCAGCTCATTATTGTCAGACTGAACTCAGGTAGCCGAATATTTGTTTGCAGTTTGCTCACAATCATTCTATCGCCCTTCTTCAAAGTCCAAAAGCTGCGTCTAGGGCCTCTAGGCCGATCTCTAAGTTAAAGGTAGATCACTGTTTATACATAAAGGATTCGATCGTCACTTCTCCAAACACTGCGTTTCGGTTCATCTCCGAGTTGAAGGTAATGTTCCAATTTCCATTCCCAATTCAATCAATCGACTTACGTGTTAGATATAACCGTTTGGAATCGCAGAAAATAATAAAATAGAAAGAAAATTTTTTATCGTAAAATTTTCACCATCTAGGGTTCGAGAATACAGAAGATTTCTCTCACCTAAAACTCATATGATCGTTTGGCTTAGTTGATGTGAGTGTTTGAAATTTTTTTGTTTGTTTTGGCTTTTTGGCAGTAACGAAAGTGAGAGAGATAACATAGTAATCAAAATGGTGTTTTTTTTTTTTCTATTTTTATTTATATATGTATTTTTTCATTTTCATGCTAGCCAAACAGAGGGTCGGATTTCACTCTGATTGCTTTATAAGTTGGGAATGCTATTGCTGGAAGTTTAAAATTCTAGGGTTTCTTTTTGAACAGCGGTGGAACTATTGCCAGTTTGGATTGCATCTCAGACTGAAATTTTTGTTAGTTTAACGGTCTTTTGCTATTCGAGAATTTTGTCTTGTATAAGAATATATTTAGTTTAGATATGTAGAATATATGAAAAAAATAACATTTAAATTTTAAATTTTAAAATTTCACCAATGATGATTCGGGAATACAGAAAACTTGCACTTTACCTAAAACTGACATTGATGAGGGCTTTTTTCTTTTGGCTTTTTTATTTTTTGTAATTTTTTTTTTATTGTTTGGAAGCAAAAGATGAGAAACAACATAGGAATGAAAATCTTGTTTTCTTTCATAGCTCCATTTTCTCAGAAACCAGACAGAGGCTAGGTTTTCTCTTGGATGCTTTTGACCTGTCAATGCTATTGTTGAAAATTTTGAATTCTAGGATTTCATTCTGGACCACAGCTCAGGCTAAATTTTTTATAAAATTAATTATCTAGGAACATTATCTTGTACACTTATTTATAAAAAAATTTGGTTTGAATTAAATTTCACTAATTTCACTATGGAAACATAAATGGTACTGAGCAGGTTTAAAATTATAAAATGTTTTCACATATTTATCAGAAACCTAAGAGTGAAAGTGTAATTTATACCTATAATATTTTGTTAGAAGGTGTTCAGATATATAATTATTAACTATTTATCAAACTAATATATTGTCACTGGAAAATGTTAGAATAGAAAAGTAGAAGTTTCAACACTGCACTGAATTTGATATCATTTATGTTCACACAATAAATCATTATGAACTTTGGTGTCATTTGATATTTATTTCTTATAAATAAATATTGTTGCATGAAGCTGACAATCATAAAAATAATATAAAAATCAAGTTGCAATAAATCGTTTTAAACTCTAATTTTTAGTTGTTAAACAATTCAACTAAATTCCTTTCTTAAACTTTAGATAATGTCAGTAAATTCTTCACTTTTGTACAAAACTTTATGCACTTATATTTTATATATTTGTAATTTAATGCTAAATTTTTGAATATTTGATTTTTAATTTACCAAACGCCATCTTAATCATTGTCATCATATGATTATAACTAGAATTTTATCAATTTAATATCTAATTTGTTTTTAGAATCTTACGAGCATTATTTTCCATACATTTTCTATTTTTGTTTTGAAAATAGACAAAGATCCTATAAAAGTAAAGAGGAGTGTAATTTAAATATTTTTTTGTTTAAGAAAAAAAAAGAAAAAGAAGAGAGAGAACCATTTCATTATGGTTGATATGGCCCAACCAAACTTGATGGGGCCTTAGTATCCATGTATTTTTCAATTCCATTTACTTTTGTTTGCAATCATTTTTTTGTCTTTTTGTTTTTTCAAAAGAATGAATTTTGTTTCGCTTGAGTTGTAGGAAGACGTTCACCTGAGAGAGTGTATTTTTAGAGAGAGAAACCACTTCACCCTAACCTTAGTGCTTTTTCTTCACCTTGTTTTATGTTGGTGTTTGCCATTTGTTTAGCCCAGGGGTTTGTAGGCCTTGGGAGGAAGGTGGGTGGGCCCTTAGGCTAAGGGGGGTTTGGTTTAGGTCGGGCTTTGGAGGAAGGAGAGGTGAGGGGGCTTGGTTCAGTTGTTGAAGTGGTCTTGTTAGAAGAGATTTTGTGGTGGCAAAAATCTAGGGAAGTATGACTGAAGGAGGGGGATAGAAACACTAGTTTCTTTCATAAGATGGCTAATGCTCATAGAAGGAGGAATCATGTGGCCAAAATTAAGATTAATGGTTTTTAGCTTTCAGAGGAGAATGATATTAAGGAAAGAGTGGTTAGAGCCTTTTGGAATCTGCTTTCTGATCTTTAAATGGGTTGTTATTTGAGAATTTAAAGGCTCAGGAAGCTGTAAGATTGGAGGAGCCCTTCTCAGAGGAGGAGGTTTTTGATGCCTTGTCGGGATTCAATGGGGATAAAACACCAGGCTGGATGGTTTTTCTCTGGCCTTTTGGCAATTTTCTTGGAATTTTGTGAAAGATGAGGTGATGAGCTTTTTTAGGGATTTCCATGAGCACAAAAGTTTTGTTACTTGAATACTACCTTTTTAATTTTAATTCCAAAATATCTTTTTAGTTTTAATTCCAAAGAAGAGGGGTGTTGAAGATTTAAGGGACTTTACACCTATTAATTTGGTAGGTGGGCTGTACAAGTGGTTGGCCAAGGTGTTAGCCAATAGATTAAGAAAAGTGGTTTTCAAGGCCTAAGAGGTGTTTGTGGAGGAAAGACAAATTTTGGATGCAATGTTTATTGCTAATGAAACCATTGATTCGATTTTGAAAAATAACGAGTGTGGTATTTTGTGCAAACTTGACATTTTTTCTTTGTTTTTTTGATAGGAAACGACAAAGAGATATATTGATAGAAAAAAAAGGTACAAGAGAAGGATGAGAAATCCTCTCACCAAAGAAAACTAAACTACAAGAATACAAAAACAAGAAAGTATATAGTAAAACAAGCTAACACTCTAGATTGGACCAATTGTTAGGAATTACACACCGCTAACCAGTCAAGTTGTAACACATTAAGGGGAGTCCCCTTAAAAACCTTGGAACAGAAAGTCCAAAGAGAAGCAAGGAAAAAAATAGAATTCCAAAGATACTCTGAATTCCTTACTTTATCCTTAAAAATCATCGCGTTTCTTTCTCGCCACACAACCCAAATTAAAGCGATGCTCGCAGCTTGCCACAAAACTATCCCCCTCTTAGATGAACCAAAACCATTAAATTTGATGGACATCATGTCAAAGATGCTCATCGGGGGGACCCAATCCATCTTGGCTAACTGAAATAATCTGTGCCATAACCCCATCATCAAAGAGCAATGTAGGAAAAGATGATCTGCTGATTCCCCATGCTTTATGCACAAAATACAAATATCCGGACTAAGAGCTTTGTAGGGTTTTCTCAATTGTAGCATGTCATTAGTATTTACCTTCTTGTGTGCCACTAACCAGACAAAGGACTTCACTTTGAAAGGGATTTGAGAATTCCAAACAAACTTAGAAGGAAAAACCGGAGGAGAACTAGAAAATTGGGATAAGGCTAAAAAGAAAAATTTGACTGAAAAAAGCCCTGAAAAAGATAAAGGCTAGGATCTGGCATTTGAAACCGAAGGTGATAGATGCAAACCATCAAGTGACCGCATGAGACCTTCTAAATCTTCTATCTCAGAATCTGAAAGGTTACGGCAAAAATTAAAGTTTCAAGAGAAAGGACGAGTAGAACCGAGAATTGAAGAAATAGAAATATTTTTATCCAAGACTACTTTAAATGGTCTTGGATATTGGGATCCTAAAGATTGGTGCCCCCACTACAAATCTTCCTAGAATCGAATTCTTTTCCCATTGCCTACCACAAATCGAGTAAACATGGAAAACTCTTAAAAGACTTGTGCAATAGCCTTCCAAGGACAACGGTGTGACCATCTAACTAAAGTGTTAGCATCCCAACCATTAGAGTGTGATCCATAAATGCTTAAGATGACCTGATGCCGTAGAGCTGTACCCTATCTAGGGTACCTCCACAACCATTTCCCTAAGAGAGCGAGATTCCTTAGAGAAATCTTCCCAAATCTTAATCCCCCTTTTGCCTTCGGATTACACACTACATCCCAACTAACTAAATGATCTCTTTTACCTTCCCCAATCCTTGACCATAAAAAATCCCTTTGCAACCTCTCAATTTTTGTAGCCACTGAAGCGGGTATCTTAAATAAGGAGATGAAGTAACAGGGTATGTGAGTGAGGCAAGATTGGATAAAAGTTATCCTTCCTCCAAAAGATAAATAAGCCTTTTGCCACCCATTTAATCTTCTTGAGATTCTCTCAATTACTGGATCCTAAAAGCCACAAGCCTTGGTATTCCTTCCCAAAGGAATACCAAGGACAAACAACCACCTAGAAAGATGATTCTGATCAAGATTGATGTCATAAATATTACTCTTGTCAAGGTTGACCTTGAGCCCAGAAATATGTCCAAACACTAGCAAAAGACTCTTGAGAGTTTGCAGTTCTTTCTCCCTAGTGTTAGAAAAGAAAATGGTATCATCTGCGAATTGCAAATGGGACACCCTAGTTCTGTTTCTACCCACCCTGAAATCCTCCAACAAATTTCTTTCCTCTGCTCTCAATAGCATTCTGCTCAATACATCTGCGACTAAAGTAAACAAAAAAGGGGATCAATGGTCGCCTTGTCTTATGCCTTTAGATGCCTTAACCCACCCTTTAGTGTTTCCATTCGCTAAGACTGCATAAGATACCGAGGACAAACAACCACTCATCCATTTCCTCCAACTAGGACGGAACCCCTTCTTCTCCAACACGTGATCCAAAAAATCCCAACTCACATAATCGTAAGCCTTTTCAAAGTCAATTTTGAAGACGACTCCTTCCTTCCCTGATCGTCTTTTCTCATCCACTATCTCATTGGCTATGAGAACCACATCCAATATTTGTCTCCCTTGAACAAAAGCGCCTTGAGTAGAATGGATGGTTTCATGTAGTACCCCTCTTAGACGCCCTGAAAGCACTTTGGCTATTATCTTGTAGAGGGTAGTGATCAAGCTAATGGGTCTAAAGTTTGAGATTTTCTTTGTCAAACTTTTTTTGGGTAACAGAACTATGAAAGAGGCATTAGTGCTTTGATTGATAATCCCGCTTCTGTGAAACTCTGCAAACACTCTCACTAAATCCTCCTTGATCACATCCCAACAATCTTTAAATACTGTAATGGTAAAGCCATCAGGCCCCGATGCCTTATCCCTATCCAATTGAAAAATGGCCTTAGAAATCTCTTCTTTAGTGAAATGGGAGTCCAACCTAGACGCACTCTCTTCCGATATAGGGGACCAATCTAAACCTTCAACACTCTAAGACTCTCCAGTAGGACTTGCATAGAGCTTTTCAAAGTAAAGTAAAATCTTCTCTGTGATACTCTCAGCATTATTCAACACTAAGCCACTTTCATCCTCCAACACCTTGATAAATTTCCTATTTCGCCTGCCATTAGCTACTTTATGAAAAAACTTTGAGTTACAATCCCCTTCCTTAACCCATTTCACCCTAGCTTTTTGTCTCAAGATTTAACCTTGGATCTAGTTAAAAAAAAAGGGTAGGCTCTAGTAAATTGATGTTATATGTGCCATGAGAATGAAGAGACCCATAGATAACCTCCTTATTCATTGTGTTAAAACAAAGGTTTAATGGGAGTTGCTCTTTACTATGTTATGGGTGTTTTGGGTGCTTCCTTTGTTGGTCATACATACTCTATTGGGTTGACATGGTTCTTTTGTAGGCAAAAAGCACAAGAAGGTTTGGAGAGTTGCTCTTTTACACATTTTTTGGATGGTGCGGAAGACAAAAAATAGAATGACCTTCAATGATGACATGATTTCGATCCAAAAACTAAAAAGTTTCTTTGTTTACTCTCTTCGGTCAAAGGCAAAGTTGTTTATAGATGATTATCTTTTGACTTTAGTTAGTTTTGTTGGTTGGTTGGGCTCTTGTTAAGGTTGTTTTAGCCCCTTCTGTTAGGTTGTTCTTTTTCCTTTTTATGTCGTTTTGGTGGTGGGTGTATAGGTATTGTATACCTTAAGCCACTCTTTTGACGCCTCTTCTTAATATATTTTCATCATCTATCAAAAAAATATGTTAGGGTGCTCATTATTGGGCCTTCACGATTTGGTTGCTTTATTTCACCATGGATTTGGAATCGTATTTCAATTCAATCAACCAATTTTCTATTCCATAGTGTAACCAAATTGTAGCTCCAATGCAGACACCGTATTTAGTTCTTGGTTGTTGTAGGGTTTAACTTTTTGTTCAAATTTGAAAAATCAGATTGTGATTTGAATTTTCATTTACTCTTGATTCTATTAGTTTGTCTATTTGAGGAAGTAGAAGGAAGAAAGATGCTTTCGGGAGTGAAGTTTATACCTCGGGGTCGGATTGATAGAGTAAGTCCCATGTTTTGCTTTTTTTTTTTTTTTTTTTTTTTTCTTTTGTCTTTTTCTTTTTCTTCCTCCAATCCTCATACTATTTTAGGCTAATAATTGGTTTTTTTCTATGTTTATGCTTTGCCTATTTGCAATTAAGTTTGATTCTCAGTTTTTTTCACTTATGGTTTTCTCTTTTGGGAACTGGGTATTAGGCACAAGATGAGAAATCGAGTGATTCTACAAAAGAGAGGAAGAAATCAGGTAATAGAAAAGAAAAGAATAGGAAAAAAAAGAAGATTTCTAGGTACAGTAGTTCAGATGACGAAGAGATAGAGAAAATTAGAAAAGGGTCCAAAAAGAATAAGAAGTGGTACTCGTCAGAGGAGTATACGTCCAGTTCAAGTGAAAGAGAAAGTGAAAGCAGTTCTGAGCGAGACGGGAAGAAGAGTCGAAGAAGGAGAAATGAGAAGAAAGCTTATGGGGATAGGTCAAGGGATGAAGCTAGTGACAGGTCAAAAAAGAGACCACAAACTATGAGAGAACTTGATTCATCTGAGGATTATTCTTCATCTGATTTAGAAGATGAAGGCGGGGATGGTTTTTCTGGTAGAAAAGATAGGAATCGCAGAAGTGGGAAAGAAGAAAGAACAATGAGTAAGAAAAGAGGGACTAAAAAGGACGTTGCAGGGGAGGAGTCACTTGGTACGTACTGTATGGTTGGTGGTTTTTTCCTTATTAACTATTTATTGCTTCGTGATATATTTGGAGCAATGCTATTTACCATTTTTGTAGATGATGCTGGAGGATCTCATTCCTTGACTGACAAGGAGATTGTGAGGAAAGAAATGGGACTGGAATGGATGCTTCGACCCAGTGATAATAGTGAGCGAAAGCCTGCAACAACATCTGACCAGGTGCCAGAGGAGCCTCAGGCAGATGAGGTTTGCTCCCTCTAATTGTCATGAAACCTCATGTTGTGATCATATATTAATTTCCCTACATTTTTTTAGTTAATACTTCATCATCACTCTGATAGTCAGTAACACAATGTGAAATGTACAAAAAAAAATCCATCCATGAAGGGATAAAAACATTGTGTATATATATGTATATATAGCCTAGTGGGAAAAAACATAGTATTAGATGAACTATTACATGCATGTGGTTTCTACAATTCCCATCAGTGTTTATATGTGTTTGAAGTATCTCTACAATTCCCCCACAGGAGTGAAAATTATTTGAAATTAAAAGTGAACCTCTGTGATTGGAAAATGAATAATCATTAAGGAATATGAAATGTAAAATTGGAACGTGATACTGTTCATCCATATATTGTTATTCTGAAATTTAAGTATGGTACTGGGGAAAATGATTGAGGATGCACCAATTCATCAACATATTTGGTAGACAATTAAGCTAACATATAAAAGCTGTGGGATGAGATTCAAATCTTCTTTTTTCCTTTTCTTTTTCTTTTTTCCAATGTAAGATGTCAAAAAAAAAAAGCAATATTATTTTGAACCATGAGAAGATTATTTTGGAGTTTGATATGACATTAACTGTGGAGCACTTTCATAAAGAATGAAATACAGAGAAACATTGTTTGAGAAAATGGAATGTCACAAAATAGTTCTATGATGTAGCAAGGTGACTCAGAAATTGGTAAGAGTATTTTTTGCAAACTTGAATTGGTAAAATTGTATAATTAACTTGCTTTAGGTTATATAGGCTTGAGGGTGTTGTTGCCCTTCCTTTTTTGTAGATCCTTCTCTTGTTTGAACCTTTTGGTGATGGGTGTATGCATCCTGTATTCATTGGACTGCTTTTTTGGTGCCTCTTTTTAATAGATGCATATATACTTCTTTATCTATCAAAAATAAAATAAAATTTTCTTTTTTTTAATCTAAAAAGGAAAAATCCAGTCCCTATTTATTTTAACTTCTATTCCTATTGAGAAAATGACTAATTTATTTTTCAATATTCAAATCATTCACAAATATTCAACTATTTTAAATACCGACAATTCTTTAACTTAGTGATTTGATTTTCTTTGACATGGAGCCCAAACAAACTTTGAAAATTAATTAGAAGAGTACTAGAGATGACCACCCCATTTTGCCAGACCCTGAAACTGGATAACGTGTTGCATGCTATACATTACATGGAATTTGCATCAGATATATCTATTAAAACAAGAAGTCCCCTTGTAATCATGGCTTGTAAATGAACAAGCCATGAACAATATATATAGGAAAAATAGGCCAAATGTATTAGTGCAAGTGCCTAACAAAAGAAGAGGGCACTTACCCATGTGCATACCAAGTATGAATCCAAAATGAACAATATTTTTCTTCATACTTATCTTTTTGCAGCCAACTGAAAACTTCAAACCCAATCCTAAATGCGCTTATTCAAACTAGAAAATGTTTACTTATTTTTGCTGTTAGCCTTCTAGGTTTTGGTAATACAACACTGTCAGTCATAGAATTTGCCCAACAGGTTGTCTAAGCCATCCAATTCGACAATCTTAACATAGAATATGGGTGGAGCTCATTTGGAATTGGATTATATTAGAAAATGCTAGATCTCATTTTGGGTTATTACTTTGCCAACACTTATGGCATGTTGAACCTTGAGAAGA
The DNA here is from genome assembly GCF_030704535.1 of Vitis vinifera. NCBI lineage: Eukaryota > Viridiplantae > Streptophyta > Magnoliopsida > Vitales > Vitaceae > Vitis > Vitis vinifera. Next base: position 6,994,150 of record NC_081809.1, on the reverse strand, counting down.
TCTCAATCTTAATTATTATAATTGTTGATGGATCGATCACGATAGAAATCAATGCAATGATTTGCACTGCATACTAGTAGAGATCTATGAAAACATAAAGCCTTCACTCACAACTTATATAGAAATATGAAGACATGAAACCTTTACTTACACACTAATATAAATACCATACCTCATTGTCTTACTTCATTAATTAATCATGGCCTTTGCTAGTGTTGGAGCCAGAAATTTCTTTTTAAGCCAGCTGCTTTATCATAGAGTCAATGAACAAAAGAAATAATAATTATCCATAATTATAAATACCATACCTTGCCCATATGTAAAGATTTTTTTTGCCTCCCCCCTCCCTCTCTTGTTTAGCCAAAAGAAACTTGTATTTTAGTTGGCTTTGAAAATTGAGGAGTAAAATAGGCAACTCCATGTTGACACCAAGTTATGATTTATGATGTTGTCCTGCATGTCTTCTTTGCATAATATCTATGCTTGGTTAGCCACCTGTCATAATACACTAGTTAAGAAAGTTGTGGTTGTTATTTACATGTGATTTGTTTTGTCTATTAGACAATGAAAGTGAATCCCAGAGAATTAAACCCCTATCTAAAGGATGATGGGAATGGTTATCCAGAAGAAATGGATGGGACAAAGGTTGGTGGGAATCGACTGTTGTCTTCTTCAGTTGTTGGAGATGGAGGTGCAAGCTGGAGAATGAAAGCCTTGAAGCGTGCACAAGAGCAAGCAGCTCGTGAAGGACGAAAGTTTGACGAGGTTTGTACTGTGCTTTTCAGATCTCAATACACATTACCTCAATCTTTAGTGATTGGTTTGTTATGTTTAAACTTGTATAGGTTGTTGAAGAACGATGGGGTTCTCTTGGTCAGTTGACTGTTTCTTTGGCATCTCATGCAGCTGCCCCATCTCGTGCTCATCTGCATGCCATAAAAAGTAGAAAGAAGGGGCTAACACAGGAACAGCAAACACCCATTCAAGATTACCAGAGGGATTCTGAAAAGGTACTTGGAAATTGTTGAGAGCACAGTTTTGGACTTGTAGGATTTGCAAATGTCTGGGCATGTAAATGGGCCAAGCTGCAGATGAGCTCAGGCTGGCCATGCCTAGACCCAGGTGGGCTGCAGGCTGCACGCTGGGCTCAGTCCAGACTGGAAATTAAATTCCTATCCCAGGCCCAGCCATAAGCTGGCCTAATTGGGCTCTTGGGCTGGGCTTCTGGGCCAATCCAAATTTAGTGTTGACACTTCTGAGGTGTTTGAAGGGGATCAAAACCATGGAACACCATATTTAGGTAAAATATCTTTTGAACAGTCCTTTTTAAGGGCCTGGATTAAGGCCAGGACTCAATTTTTAATGATTGGACTGGCCCATGGGCTGTACTCTGGCTTGAAAAAGCATCGCAAGCCCAGCCATAGGATGGTTAGACTGGGCTTTCACCTGATATTTAGATGGGCACTAGCTGGCCCAGTCTTGGGCGTTAAAAAACAGCCTAAGCCCAGCCCTAGGATGGTCGGGCCCAGCTTAGACTTGGGTCTGGCCGGGCTTTGGCCAAAATTTTTTATGGGCCCCAATCAGGCTTCAAGCCATCTGGCCAAATTTGCATCCCACCAAATGATTGCCATATTCTTGACTGAAAGATAAGCAATATCTTCTTGCTTACATGTTATGTTATTGTGATTTCTAGAATTCTGGCCGAGAGTACTTGAAGGATGTGTCTGTCCGTAATCCTGAAATGAAAGCACCTAAAGTTCACAACTCTTTATCCTGGGGAAAGCGGAAAGGTCAAAATGTGTCTACTAAGGATGTTGGCCTTATCTCTGATGCAGTTGCCAGCTTAAATAAGTTTGCCAATGATGGAAGCTTTATGCATGAAGTTGTGCATCGGCAGAACATTGATACTGGTGGTCCTCTTGGCTCTTCATATGCAAATTGCGAGGGGGATGTTATGTCAAAATCAGTTTCTTTAGAAACAAACCAACCTGGTGAGGCTAGTAAGCAGGCATTGAGTGCAAACCAGTTGGCAGCAAAGGCTTTGCGGCTACGTATGGAAGGAAAGCATAAAGAAGCGGAGGAGCTTTTGGTGAGACAGTCCTGTCCCTTTGGCATTTCTTTTTATTCAAGGTTTTATATCAAGTTTATCATATTTCTCCCTCCTTGTGTGTGTGTTTACACAATTATGTAAGATAGTGAAAAATGCAGAATGTGTTTTTTAACTTCTCTGTTTAAATTAGTAACAAAAATATGCATCTATATTGTGGACTTATTTCAATGGATGTAGGCACCCTTGTTGCAGGGCAACAGAGTATGTAATGCTGTTTCTGTTTTCTGTTTTTCTTTTCCCCTTGAAGTTTCTGCGAGTCTGTTCTTTTGGTGTTTTTTTTTTTTTTTGACTTTTTCTGGGCAGGGGTGTTGGTTGTTTATGAGTTAGTTATTTGGAGCTAGTGCATTGCCATCCATGATTAATTGGAATTATTTTGTCTTATTTGTTTTTGTTAGAAACAAACAGAGATCATCAAAGCGAAGCAGGGCACTGAGGAAAATACTGGGGAGCGAAGTGGGGGAGGCACAAGCAGGTTATCTTGCATCTGAAATCTGTTCCTTTTTTTTAAGATCTTAAAATTGCAGTTAAGATACTGCTTTTTAGAATTTTCATTTCTTATCAAATGGAATTTATCTCCAGTTTTCTTTTTCAAAATTTGGGTTTCTTAAATTTTCCTCACTTTCATTTCTCAATCTCCTGCACTCATGTGCTATGATATCTTTTTCTTACTCTTATTTTCTTAGACTCTGTTGCTGTGGTAATTATTTTTTTCTTTGATTTAGATATGTAATGCATGATTCATCTGTTCGGAGAAAGAGGAAGGAGGATGATGCCGATTTGCATCTAGCTCAAAAGATAATGCAGAGTAAACAGTATAACATGTCAAGCCGAGCAGATGATGAATATGATTTTGATGATGCTCCAAGTCGAAAGACCAGGAAAAAGGAAGGGGGTAATGACCGTAAGTTAACTGAGAAGAATAACTTTGCAAATCGTATCTTGACTCAGCAAGAGCGCTGCCAATTCTGTTTCGAGAATCCCACTAGGCCAAGACATCTGGTTGTTGCAATTGCTAATTTCTCATACTTGATGTTACCCCAGTGGCAACCTGTCGTACCAGGTCACTGTTGTATTTTGCCAATGCAGGTTAGCTTTATATAGTTCCTTCTCTATTAGTGTATTTCTTTATCCTATGATGTAGAACAACTTATGCTTGCTTACGAATTGGATGTTTTGTTGTTTATGGATCTTCAACTCATCATTTACGCAAAATTCAATTTTGCCAAAGGAAATGAAGCCATACGCAAATAGTTAAAAATGTGAATATTGTTTTTTCCTGGATCCTAAAATCCTAAAAATGTATCTATGCATAAGATGAAGTCATTCAAATGCGTGAATGTGAACTGGATTTGATTTAAATGCTTATAAAACATGATATCATGATTAATTTTAACTCAAGAGTTACTTTTTCCCTGATGTCCTTGTTATAACTTTTATTCTGATGGATCCTTTTTTTTTTTTTTTTTTCCCTTTTTAATCTGCAGCATGAATCTTCTACAAGAACACTAGACAATAATGTATGGGATGAAATTCGCAACTTCAAGAAGTGCTTAATAATGATGTTTGCGAAACAAGAGAAGGATCTAGTGTTTCTTGAAACAGTGATGGGTTTGGCACAACAACGCCGTCATTGTTTGGTTGAGTGCATCCCATTGCCCCGAGAAACTGCAAAACAAGCTCCTCTTTATTTTAAAAAGGTTAGTTTTATGTTAATTTTCTCCTTTAATATGTCAATTAGTCAATTATTCTGCTTGCTTGTTGATTTGTGATGTCCTTTACAATCATAATATCCAACAAGTGCTGAAAATTTCCTTGTTCATTCTTTTGAAAATCCCGTCTTTTGGTGAAACAACATAAGATAACATTAAGAATGAAAATTGCATACAACATGGACCAGCAAGAGTTATGTGCTTTGGTGTCAGCCTTCTATGGTTCAGTATGTTTATTAAATTTTATTTCTGCCTTGGCAATTCTAAGGCACATTCTCATCTCTTATGCTTCTGTGGATCCCCTTCTACAGTAAATAAGATAATTAATACCACTGTGACTAATAAAGCTTCATTACTTTATTTTATAAGGTGGCCTATGGTGAACTAGTACCGAAGTTAAGAGATGTCCTAAACCACTGTTAACTTGTTTATTGCTATCGGCTTTACCCACTCATCAGTTCATTCATTTCTTCATCCTAGCAAGTCTAGTATATTGTGTGTTTCAATTTTTTATTTTTTATTATTTTTATTTGGCTTTGTACAAGTTTCTGACAGAAGTTTTCTCCAGGCAATTGATGAAGCTGAAGACGAGTGGAGCCAGCATAACGCAAAGAAGCTTATTGATACAAGTGAGAAGGGATTGCGAGGTTCAATTCCCAAAGACTTCCCATACTTTCATGTAGAGTTTGGCCTAAACAAGGGATTTGTTCATGTTATTGATGACGAAAAACAGTTCAAAAGCAGCCTTGGCCTCGATGTTATAAGAGGTATGCTACGTTTGCCAGAGGAAGACATGCACCGCCGTCGGAGGCATGAGTCGGCGGAGGCACAAAAACAAGCTGTCGTAAATTTTGCCCGAGATTGGGAACCTTTTGACTGGACCAAACAGCTCGAGTGAGGACTTGAGCCTTACAGGGTTCTGGGAATAATGGCTTTGTTTCCAATTTTAAAAACAGAAAATGATAACTGTTCTACCTTGTAATTATTGAGATTAAATGTTGTTGATTGCCCATTCTTACCCAACTTTTTCCTGAGCATGCATTTATGCGATGGATTTAATTTTCACTCTTTCTCAGGTTTAATGGTGTGTGCGATGCATTCCTGGCATGATAGGTTTTGCTTTCGAGGGGGCCTACCTCAATTAGGAATTATGATGATGATGGCATCGCTCACCGCTCATAGTCACAGCCTCACAGGTTATAAATTTCACAGCTTTATGATGAGAAGCAGGTAATTGTAATTATTATTAACATTTTCTTTTCAAGTCCTTGTCCATTCTTAAGTTATAATTTTAAAATGAATACATTATTTTTCAATCCAATAAAAGAAAAACTAAATTTAAAATTAATAATCATTTTTATATAGTATTTTAAGAGTCATTTAATTTGTTTTAATTCTTTTATATAAAAATTAAATAATTTTAAAATACATACAAGTTGCTATTTAATTTTATTTATATTTGTATTTTTTTTTTATATTCTTTATAATAAAATTAAAAATGAGAAACCATTTTCCTTCATTTTTACCCCTTCAAGGATAAAAATACTCATTTGAAGAGGGCGATTGTTGTGTGGCATAAATGGGCATCGCACAATTGTCCTTGTATTCTCGTACCACGTGTAAGCGTTGATTTCGGCTCAAAAATGGTAAAACAACCGCGGACGGGGACGGCTATTCGGACGGTCAGGATGGGATGGGAGCAGAATAATTGATCATATCCCATCTATATCCGCAGCGTGACATCATCCGCATCTTGCTAGGGTTTCTGGAAACCCCCTATAAAAGGACTCCTAAGTAGGTATACACATTTCTGCTGGTTTAGGGTTTGGCAAAGGATCCATGCCATTTCATTACACAGAGAGATGACGGTGGAGATTTGTCTCTATTGCTCTCTACCGTCTTTCTCTGTATAAGCAGATGGAGTGGATCTTCATCAATCATCATCATATTCTCATCTGACTCCGAGTTATCCAGCATCTCTTCCATTCGATGCCCAAAATTTTCAGAGAGGTTTCTATGATTTGATCCCTGGTTTCCGCTTCATATCAAAACTTGCTTTTTCAGCAAGAAAATGCTCTCTCTCTCTCTCATTTTCTGTTTTTATTTTTTATTTTGTAACCAGCGGCTTACTGTCTCTTACTGATTTTTTTTCTTTCTTTTTAATGTTGTTTAGTCTCTTTGCAGATTAATTGATGTATTTTCTAGTGCACATTTTCAAAGGATTTTGTTGGAGTAAGGAGGTATTTGTTTTTTTAGATGAAAGTAATTTGTTTTTAGAATGGAGTTTGTTTTTCTTTCTTTTTTTTATTTTTTTTTATTTTATAATTTATTATAAATTTTTTATTAAATAAAAAAACTAAAATACCTAATTTTTTTAAATAAATAAATAATATTTTATTTTTTTATTTTTTAATATTTAATAGAAATAAAATACTTAAAAAATAAATCATCTAATATTTAATATTATTAAAATTTTATTTAAAATTTTTTAAAAAATAAACACCATCTAAGAGTTAATATTTAAATAAAAAACATAATATAATTTGTATTAAAACCAAAATGAGAGAAGCATTTGGAAACAAGTGAGTTGTGATTATTCTATTCATTAAAGCATTGTTCAATTTGCTTGATTGAAATTGAAATTGAAATAGATGCTATTGACCGGAATTGTTTTTGTAAGCTGTGATTCTTTTGGGGTTGTTGGATTGAATTTAATAAGTTCAAAATTACTTCAAAATTGTATTTCCTCCTTTGTTTTTCTTTACGTGAAATGAATTTACAACTTATAATTCAATAAGTATTTTTTATTTTTTTATTTATAATATTTGTGATTAAAATATATAAAATTTATAAATAGAAATGATTAAATCTTGTTATTAAATATAGAATTATTAAATATGTATATTAGTATTATTTTGGATTAATTTTACTCACCACTCTGACTTTTTGGATAAATATATCTAATCCCCTATATATTTAAAATTCAAGAGGGAGAGTAGTGAGTGAAAATAAGAAATATAAATAATAAAAGAGATATTTGATAAGATTTTAAACTTAATGGGGTGAATAAAATTAATCATATTATTTTATATTTTATTATTTGTATATGTTTTTATATTTTCTTTTTGAATTAAAATTTTAGTTTTTATTTTAAAATTTGATTTTCTTAATCAATTTAAAAAAAATAATATGAGAAATTTGACGAGGGAAACAAATTTATGATCTATAAAATATGTATATTTTATATTTCAAATTATTATATTTATACTTGAGAGGGAGGGAGAGATGATACAAATAAAGAAATTAGATGAATTATCTTTTTAATTATCTTAGTCATTGTTTAACATAAGATAAATGATGAGATAATTTATCGCATTCAAAATCCTAATCAAATATATAAACCACTTGTTATGGGTTGTGTCCGGCAATATTTCACATTACTTAGCTTTTAGGTAAATTATACTGATATCAATATATCAATTATTTTATTTAAATACTTGAAAATTAATTGGTTTTTATATTTCATATTATATCACTCATTTTATTAGAAAACTAATTGATTATAGATTTCCTTCCTATAGTTCAAGTTACATTAAATGGATATACATATGTCAAATTCCCAAGCTAAAGAAAATCACATTCCACACACCAAATTACCTAATTTTCATCTTTTTACTATTAATGCTCCTTTCATTCAAACTTGTTATCTTTCTTTGCATTTTCTTTTCTCTTCAATTTTTTGTATAAGATTTTTTAAAAAAAATTATGCTTAGTTCTTATAAATTATTAAATTTTTTCAGATTAATGTAGAATCAAATAATCAAATAAGATTAATCATATATATAATCAATTTAAAATTTTTACATTTAATTACTTTTAAATTTTCTTGAGCTTACCTATTATATAGAAGGGACACTATTATTAATAAGGTGCCCCTTCTAGACTAAATCCAAAGCTTCACCACTACACATCATTAACAAATTGAAATCAAAATAAAGCAATGAAAAGCTTAAAGATCTCTATGAAAATAACCCATGATTGAATGATTATTTTATCAATTTAATCTATATTTTAACCTTAGAATATATTTGTGCATGATTATTTATGCATTTGCATTGTTGTGATATTGTAATGTAACAGCAATGAAATCCTAATTCTTTTAACTATAACATGTGTATTAAATCATTTTTAAACATTTTATTTAAGAGAAGATGCTAAAATGTATTATGATAACAACATGTGTTTTTTATTTCCAATTATATTAGAATATTTTATTTAAGGAAGAATGTTAGTATGTCTTTCGATGATCAGAACACACGTTTTCTTCTTTTCATTTATATTAGAGCCAAGACAAATGAAACCTTTTATTTTTTTTTAACTTGTGTATGTGTAAAATCTCTCTAAAACATGTTAGTATGTATTACAATAGGAACACGTGTCTCTTATTTCCATTTGTATTATTGTGATATCGTGATATAAGACCGATGAAACCCTAATTATTTTGCAATGTGTGTGTAAATCTCTTTATAATATTCTATTTAGAGGAAGATATTAGCATATATTACAATAGGAACACATATCTCTTATTTCCATTTGTATTATTGTGATATTGTGATATCATGATGTAAGACCGACGAAACCCTAATTATTTTGCTTATATATGTGTAAAATCTCTCTAAAACATTTTATTTAGAGGAATATATTAGTATATGATATGATAGAAACACATGTCTCTTATTTCCATTTATATGATCATGTTGTAAGACTGATGAAACCTTAATTATTTTGCTTATGTGTGTCTAAGATCCCTTTAAAACATTTTATTTAGAGGAAAATGTTAGTATATGATACAATAGAAACACGTGTCTCTTATTTCCATTTGTATGATAATGATGTAAGGCCGACGAAACCCTAATTGTTTTGCTTATGTTTGTGTAAAATTCTTCCAAAACATTTTATTTAGAGGAAGATGTTAATATATGATACAATAGAAACAAATGTCTCTTATTTCCATTTGTATGATAATGATGTAAGGCCGACAAAACCCTAATTATTTTGCTTATGTGTGTGTAAAATCCCTCTAAAACATTTTATTTAGAGGAAAATGTTAGTATATGATATAATAGAAACACGTGTCTTTTATTCCATTTGTATGATCATGATGTAGGACCGACAAAACCCTAATTATTTTGTTTATGTGTGTGTAAAATCCCTCTAAAACATTTTATTTAGAGGAAAATGTTAGTATATGATACAATAGAAACATGTGTCTTTTATTTCCATTTATATGATGTCTCTAAAACATTTTATTTAGAGGAAGATATTAGCATATGATACGATAGAAACACGTGTATCTTATTTCCATTTGTATTATTATGATATCATGATGTAAGACAAACCCTAATCTTGTGCCTATATATTAGTTATAAAGGAGCGTCAATCACAACTTGACATAAACTCAAAGATAAATAAAAGGTGTTGCTATCATGAAGTTATCTATTACTATGGACAAAGACGATGAGAAGATAAATCAATTATGATGATGTTTCTTGTTTCATATCGGATCAGTGATTTACCAAGGATATGGGCTTCAATCGAGCAAGCACCTACAACATTAAATTTTTAAAAAGAATCTATAAGACTATATTTATGTTGAATGTATGATATGCAATTTTCTTTATATCTCATTATTTAAATTTAATATTAGATTTTGTTTGGACCTTCAAAATTGAGATGGAGAAAAAGAAATTTTCTTTGAGTCCAATTTCTTGCTACATGTGGTTGTCAACTAAATCAATTGAGATTTGAAAAACATTTGTTAAAATTAATGTTATGTGGTGTTTTTTTACTTAATTTAAATAAAACTTAAGACTAAATAGTGCTTAATAATGTTAATTATCATGTTGTTTGTTTTTATAATATTTTATTTCTATTGAACATTAAAAAATAAAGAAAAATTAACATTACTTTTTTCATTTAGAAAAAACCAAATTGTAGACCCCTATTTGGAAGACCATTCTTTTGTTCCCATTTTCTTTTGCCAAATGGTAGAGTTTTGGGGAGCACATGGTGCATTGAGAAGGATATGTTAACAAATGGCAGCATGTTGGTTAATGGGGGACGACCTCTACGAGTGAGCAAGCTGCATGGGACATATGACCAAGAACACTGCTACCTTGCCATGGTGGTGGTTAAGATGGAGATATTTTTAGAATGAGGAACAGTGGAGCAGAAGGTAAGCAGTAGAGTTGGTGGAAGCTTGGACAGGAAGCAAAAACAAAGTGAGTATTGGTGAGAAAGATAGGAGAAGAAAGGAGAAGCAGAACTGACTAGGATTTGATTAGGAAGAGAAAGTTAGGTTTTGAAATGAGGAAAACCAAAGGGGAGGAGTCTTGAAGGGAATAACACAGGTATGATTTCTGTAAGCTGCATGTTCGTTCGTTTTCATACAGTTCCATTATGTTTTTTGTGTATACTGGGATTCTATTTTGATGTCTGAATATGAGCATTGGAAACTTTTGCATATTCTTATAGAATTTGAGTTTGTTTGCATGCATTTTATGCTTGACTTCTAACCTATTTCATTGGCTCTGTTTTGGGATTCCACATGAGATGCTTGCAATCATGTCTTGATTTCCATTTGAAATCCATTTGGTTTCATTCACCTACATCTCAGCCTATTGGTAACTCATGAAATGAAGCTTTGCTTAAGAAACCCTTGGGTCCCCCATTCTTGCTCTATTTTTAGCATTTTTCTTCTCTATACTTCTCTGCTCTCGTGTATCTAGTTGTGGAATGTTTTGGTTCATGTATCGTCATCTAAGAGTACAAGCCGAGGGAGTGAAAGTTGTGGTTACGAAGTCTTAACCTCTAAAGAGTCCTTGAGGAATATCTTAAGCAGTCGGTGCTTGGTCTAGCATCTCATAACAAGAAATAGTGCCTTCTTTATTGAGTACACTGAAACAACATTAAAATTTTGAAATGCTGCTCAAGATTCTTTTGTTCTGCTTGATGGACGAGGTAATGCTACAAGCAAAAGTGCCTTAGGAAGCTGGGAAAGCAATCCAATGATGGAGTTAGTTTCATACTGTTGACCTATTATGTAAGACCACTGACCAATCTTGGAGAAATTGCCAATAAATGGTTTTTTTTGTGCCCATTGGCAAGCGTCTAGGTGCTCCTTTACCTTTTGGTATTATGGATGACGTATTCCTCGTGAAGGAAGTTGGATTATGCTAAGTTTTCATTTGGGAGCATGATTGAAAGAGATGGGGTAGCTCGGAATGTTTTGATTATTATGTGCATGCAAACTGGATTTTTAGCAGGGTTCTTCAATCACTTTGGGAAAATGGCAGAGACAATGTAGTCATGAACTCCGGCGTCAGTAGATGGAACAATCTGGAATTCATGAAATTGCTTCCAGTTAGTTTGGTTTCTAGCAGTCCTCTCGTTGGTTTTTTTAAATTCTTCTAGCAAAACCTAGAAGCAAGGATGATGGATTGGTTACCATGGCCCTAGAAAAAGCCTCAATTTTCGAATTTGAGCACTTGGGCAAAGTGGTTTGGCCAAAAACCTCATGCGTATGTGGTCTCTATAGGGACCCCTCCCCCTGATGACACGTGGCACACACTTCTTGGTGACATGTGGCACACATTTCTATCCGGATTAATCCCATCTGGATTTCCCCAAAAGTACACATGGCGCGCTTCTCCTATCCGGACCCCTAAGGAAGAGGCACACGACACTCGCAAACATCACATCCGGACGACCGACATATCCTATCCGAATATGTTTTGTCCGGATCGTTGACTGAAGTAAGAAAGTCTTGCATGTCATTCCAACAACCTGCCACGGCCCATGTTCCGCCACCTGCAAAGTGAAAAGACAGGAATGAAGTGACGACAAGTCACTTCCCACGATCTCTGACAACCACGGCGCCTCCCACGATCTCTGTCAGCCGCCCGTAGGGTGATGATGGCCCTGCCACCATCTAGAGGCATCATGACAAGCCAAAATATCTCTCTACCATTAAAGAGGGAAACAAAGCTTCTGATACTATATATATGAACCTTCACACAAAGAGGAAGGTAAGCTTGCTATACCTAGTAAAAGGCCAACTGATTTATCTCTCTTTTCATGGCTGACAAAACCATTGGAGGGTGTGTCCAGACACCCTGTTCGAACGCTTTTTGCAGGAACGACTGAACCAGGAATCTATATTGGTTGAGATCGTGCGTCCATCCATTTGGCCACTACATGGATCACCAGGGACGCGAGGCCTCAACATTGGCGCCGTCTGTGGGAACGTCACTGATTCAGTCACAAGCAAAGATGGCCACATCTTCCCGAAGCCGTTCATCTGGTAGGGGAGAGGAAGATAATTCTGCATGGCGCCGAGCCATCGAAAGAAGACAGTTGGCAAGCAAACGACAACTGTAATCTCTCCTCCAGGAGACAGAAAGATTAAGAGAAGAAAACGCGGTGCTACGCATCCAAGCTTCATCAACGGGGCCTCCCCGTCGCCATCGTTCAAGAGGCCAGGTAGCAAACTCAAGGCTAGAACCAAAGTCAATATACCCTGGGACAGCAGGAGCCATCCCAGAAACATGCAATGTGAGGCCACATGAGCCACACACGCCCATGCATCGAGCTCCCCGCGAGGAAAGCTCAGACTCTACTCATTTTTCAGCAAAAAGACGACGCGATAAAAAATCTCAGTTGTCAAACTCAATGCGCGCGAGACTAGGCCCACAAGAACCTGGGAGACCAAGGCCACCAGTAGCCACAACCTAGGCAGCGCACCCTGACCCTACGGTCACCCCCATGGTGCAGAACGTGTTCCCGCACCGTGACCCTATGGTCACCCCCATGGTGTAGAACGTTCACCCGCACCCAGCGGTACGCCAAGTTGGAAGAAACCTCCCAAACGAGCCACCCATTGGCTCTATTAGCAAAAGGCTGGACGACATACTCTCCACGTCTTTCTGCTCTCATATCATTCATTACGAGCCCCCAAGGGGATTCTTTGTGCCAAAATTTTCCACATACGATGGGTCCAACGACCCCTTCGACCATATCATGCATTATCGATAGCTCATGACTCTCGATATTGGCAGCGACGCACTGCTGTGCAAAGTATTCCCCGCCAGCCTACAAGGGCAGACCCTCTCATGGTTCCATCGCCTACCTCCCAACTCTATTAATAATTTCAGGGACCTATCGGAGGCTTTCGTGGGACAATACTTATGCTCCGTTCGACATAAGCAGAACATCAGCACTCTACAAAACATAAAAAATGCAAGATAACGAATCCTTAAGGGAGTTCGTGAAACGGTTTGGTCAAGCCGTACTTCAGGTAGAAGCTTACAGTATGGATGTTGTCCTGCAAATCTTCAAGCGAAGCATTTGTCCAGACACCCCATTTTTCGAATCACTCGCTAAAAAACCTCCTACGACGATGGACGACTTGTTCAGACGTGCGAACAAATACTCAATGCTCGAAGATGACGTGCGAGCAGCCACCCAACAAGTCTTGGTTGCTGGACAAGCATCTAGAAGTGGCATGGAAAGAAGTGCCAAACTTCCGGACCGGCCAGGGCCGTCCGATCGAAGGCAGGAAGAGCCAAGTCGCCCGGAAAGGCCGCCCCTCACACCTTTCTCCATATCATATGAGAAACTTCTCCCTATGATCCAAGGCATGTCCGACTTCAGGTGGCCTAGACCCCTCGGAACGGACCCATCCAAAAGAGATCATAGCAAGAGATGTGCCTTCCACAAGGAACATGGTCACACAATAGAGACATGCAGGTGCCTCCATTATTTGGTCGAAAGGCTCATCAAGGCGGGACATTTAAAGCAATACCTCCGCTCAGATGCCGGAGGTAGAGACGCTTCCCAAAATCACAACTCTGGAGCTCCCAGGGCCCCAGCCACCCCCAAAGCCATTATAAACTATATTAACGGAGGCTCATCTGACGAGGAGTATGACTCCAAACGAAAGAGACAAAAGTTTTTGCGGGCCGCATCGGTACGCAAGCGTATCAACTCCATCCGGCCTGGTATAATTGGGGGGGGGGGGGGGGGGGGGCCTCGCCCCATAGATGAGACAATCATTTTCCCACCAGTAGACCCCACCTGGATATTGCAGCCGCACCGTGACGCCCTCATCCTATCCCTAGAGATAGGAGACTTCGACGTGAGACGCATCCTGGTTAACCTGGGCAGCTCGACCGATCTTGTGCAAGCATCGATCGTTAGCCACATGGGGCACAGTCTCACGGGCCTCGAAAACCCTGGGCGAATCCTATCCGGATTCAACGGGTCGTCAACTACTTCCTTGGGAGACATTGTACTGCCGGTCCAAGCTGGCCCAATCACTTTCAACGTACAATTTTCGGTGGTACAAGATTTATCACCCTTCAATGTCATCTTGGGGCGCACATGGCTACACTACATGAAAGTCATCCCTTCTACATATCATCAAATGGTAAGTTTCCTAACCAATGATGGGCAAATTGACCTATATGGCAGCCAGTTAGCCGCTCGCCAATACTACCAGATAGCACAAGAAGCAGAGACCAACCAGGAGGATGCATCCCTCCCTGAGTCCAGCCATGCACGTAACCAATAGCAATTATTGGGTCCGGCAGACAAAGATCCCCCGGCAGCGGATCCCTTGCAAGCAATCCAAATTTCGAAATAAGGTACTCATCTTACGGATATCAGTTCCCTCCTGACACCAGAAGAGACCCGGAACATACAGAACGCCCTTAGACAAAACCATGACGTCTTCGCATGGACACATTCTGATATGAAGGGAATTCATCCCTCCATTACCTCTCATAGATTTAACGTCTTGCCAACAGCCAAACCCATCCGGTAGAGGGTTAGGCGTTTTCACCCGGACAGACAAAAAATTAACCGAAATGAGATTGACAAGTTGCTAGAAGCCGGATTCATCAAAGAAGTGGATTACCTGAACTAGTTGGCAAATGTAGTAGTGGTACAAAAAAAAAAAGGCAAATGACGGGTGTGTGTTGACTATACCAACCTTAATAATGCATGTCTAAAAGACAGTTTCCCTTTGCCTCGGATAGATCAAATCGTGGACTCCACTGCTAGGCAAGGGATGCTCTCTTTCTTGGACGCCTTCTCCGGATACCACCAAATCCCCATGTCCCCGGCTGATGAAGAAAAAACAGTCTTCATAACGCCACATGGTCTCTATTGCTATAAAGTCATGTCATTCGGACTCAAAAACGCTGGCGCCACTTATCAAAGATTGAGGACGAAGATCTTCAAACCTCTGGTCGGCCGCACAGTAGAGGTATATATTGACGATATCGTGGTTAAAAGAAAAACCCAAGAGGAGCATGTCCTCCACTTGCAAGAAGTTTTCCACCTCTTGAGGAAGTATGACATGAAGTTAAATTCTTCTAAATGCGCCTTTGGCGTAAGTGCTAGCAAATTCCTGGGATTTATGGTCAGCCAAAAAGGGATAGAGGTCAACCCGGATCAAGTCAAGGCAGTCATAGAAACACCACCCCCCAGGAGCAAGAAGGAATTACAGCGCCTCACAGGCAAGCTCGTCGCGCTAGGGTGTTTTATAGCCCGCTTCACTGATGAACTGCGACTCTTCTTCTTGGCAATACGAAAAGCTAGAGCAAACGGATGGACGGACAGCTGTCAAAACGCTTTTGAAAAAATTAAACATTGCCTTATGCAACCGCCCATCCTGAGCAGCCCCATCCCTGAAGAAAAATTGTACATATATTTGGCTGTGTCCGAGTGGGCGATCAGTGCTGTTCTATTCCGCTGCCCCTCACCCAAGGAGCAGAAACCTATCTACTACGTCAACAGAGCGTTGGCGGACGTAGAAACTAGGTATTCAAAAATGGAGCTAACGGCCTTAGCCATTCGAAGTGCCGCCCAGAAGCTCCGCCCCTCTTTCCAAGCCCACCCGGTGGTCGTGCTAACTGAACAACCCCTTCGTAACATTCTGTACAAACCAGACTTAACCGGAAAAATGCTTCAATGGGCCATAGAATTGAGCGAATTTGGGATCGAGTTCCAACCCAGATTGTCCATGAAAGGCCAAGTAATGGCTGACTTCGTGCTGGAATACTCCCGAAAGCCTAGCCAATGCCAGGAACCAAGTGAAAAAGAGTGGTGGACTTTGCGAGTCGATGGAACCTCCCGATCATCAGGATCCGGGATAGGGCTCCTGTTGCAATCCCCAACAGGAGAACATTTGGAGCAAGCCATTTGGCTGGGGTTCCCCGCCTCTAACAATGAAGCGGAATATGAGGCCATCCTATCCGGATTGGACCTCGCCCTGACTCTATCCGTCTCCAAGCTCCGGATCTATAGTGATTCCCAACTCGTGGTAAGACACGTCCAGAAGGAATATGAGGCTAAGGATGCGCGCATGGCGCGATATCTAACTAAAGTAAGGGACACCTTACAACGATTCATCGAGTGGACGATCGAAAAAATCAGACGAATTGAAAATGGGCGCGTCGACGCCTTGGCAGACATAGCTGTGTCCCTCCCCATCAAAGAAGCCATAATGTTGCTTATACATGTGCAAGCCAACCCTTCCGTATTGGAAGCTTCCACTTGCAACACCATTGAGGCAAAACAAGCAGACGACCAAGAATGGACGAACGACATTATAGGGTACCTCCGGACAGGCACTCTGCCCGAATATCCCAAGCAGGCACACAAAATCCGGGTGCAAGCCGCCCGTTTCACCCTGATTGGGGGGCACTTGTACAAACGTTCTTTCACAGGTCCCTACCTTCGGTGCCTAAACCATTCAGAGGCGCTATATGTATTAGCTGAATTACACGAAGGGATACGTGGAAATCATTCTGGAGGACGATCTCTGGCGCATAGGGCCCATTCGCAAGGATATTACTGGCCCACGATGAAGAAGGATGCGGCAGCCTATGTCAAAAAATGCGACAAATGTCAAAGGCATGCCCCCATACCACATGTGCCATCGGAGACATTAAAACCAGTTTCAGGCCCCTGGCCCTTTGCGCAGTGGGGCATGGACATAGTAGGACCCCTCCTAGCCGCACCCGCCCAAAAGAAATTCCTGCTCGTCGCCACGGATTACTTCAATAAATGAGTGGAAGCTGAAGCATATGCTAGCATCAAAGACAAAAATGTCACCAAGTTTGTGTGGAAAAACATCATCTGCCGCTTCGGAATCCCCCAAACCATAATAGCCGACAATGGTCCGCAGTTTGATAGCATCGCTTTCCGGAATTTCTGCTCAGAACTACACATCCAGAATTCATACTCCACACCGTGTTATCCTCAAAGTAATGGGCAAGCAGAGGCCACAAACAAGACTCTAATCACTGCCTTAAAGAAAAGGCTCGAGTAAGCCAAAGGAAAATGGGTGAAGGAGCTACCCGGCGTCCTGTGGGCTTATCGAACCACACCCGGACGTCCGACAGGAAACATTCCCTTCACCCTCGCATACGGTATGGACGCAATCATTCCTACTGAAAATAGGGCTACCCACTATCCGGACTGAGGCAGGAAGACAGGATGATGCAAATGCAGAATTAGGAAGAAACTTGGACTAGGCAGACGAAGTAAGAGAAACTGCATCCATCCGGATGGCAAACTACCAACAAAGGGCATCCGCTCATTACAATCGCAAAGTAATGTCCAGAAGCTTCAAAAATGGTACGTTAGTCCTTAAAAAAGTTTTCTAAAATACTGCTGAGACAGGAGCGGGAAAATTTCAAGCCAATTGGGAAGACCCCTATATAGTATCCAAGACAAATGAAAGTGGAGCCTATCATCTACAAAAGCTAAATGGAACCCCATTGCTCCGACCATTGAATATATCTAGTCTGAAGCAGTATTACCAATGAAAGAAATAGAAGTGCAATTTGAAAAAAAGTATGTTTTATTGAATACTTGTAAAAATTATATACAAAGGGTTCTCCAGACTACAAAATACAGAGAGAAGATAGCAGTAAAAAATTACAAAAAGAAAAGCTCTCATTGGGAGGGCTTACCGCTTAGCTTCTCCTCCTCACCCGGGGGAATCGAAGGGACATCCCGCTTGATACCATGTTTCTTCATACAACAACGGTAGCCAAAGAAGAACATTTCGTCTACTTGCTTCTGGTAATCCGCTTCAAGTTCCTCCCTTTCGTAGCAAACTCAGCCTCCAGCTCTTCCTTTTGCGCTGATAAACGCAACTGCAAATCCTCTCTCTGTTTTTTCTCAATAGACACCTCTGTCCGGAGTTGCCTCACCTCCCCCCTCAGTTGGGTCATCTCGTCCTCCGCCTCATGCAGGCGGGCGTCCGTAGATTCCTCCCGACTCTTTGCCTCAGTAAGCTCTATCCGGATAGCCTCGTTGTCCTCTCGAGCAGCGGATAAATTGGCTTCGGCCTGCTCCAGTCTCAAGCGCAGCTTCTCTTCATTGTTTTTGCGCTGAGAAACGAAGGTCTTCGTATAATCAGCGGTCCGCAGCAGGTCAGAAAAGAGATCATGTTGTTGAGCCATGCCGCGAATACCGCTCACCAGCTGCAGAAAAACACACAAACAAGAAGAGCAAAGTTACAAACCATGCGACAAACACATCAGTATGGCGAGAAAAAATAAGAAGTAAACTATACCATTTCCACCGCTTCGAACATTTTTGCTGAAGGCATAGCAACATCTAAGCCGAATGGAATCCGTTTCAACCTCTCTTCCAACTCCGCATAGCTGAAAGGGCTAGCGGAGATGCAAGCTGCGTCATCAACAGGACTCCCCCCTAACGAGGCATTAGAGAGTGACTCCTCCTCCGGGTCTGGGGCCCCATCATTCTCGGCCGGTTGGGACTCTCCGGGTGAACCCCCATCCAGGACCAGCACCGGGGCGACTGGGTTCTCTTTTGCCATCTTCGTCCCACTACCCTCTGGGTGATCCTCCTGGACAGACGAGCAGCTGACTTCGTTGGTTTCCAGAAAGCGATCCGGAAGCCGCCCGATGAGGCTAGACTTTAAGTCGCGGGCCGAACGAGACCTCCTTGTAGCTGGCCCCTTCACCGGTACAAGCGCAAGGGGGCTTGGCCCACAAGGAGGCAAACCCTGACTTTCTGCCCCCATTTCTTTCGTTGGGGTGCCGTAGGAGGCAATGCTGCAGCACAAGAGGCCTCGGCTGCATCTGCATCCGGATGGGGAGAGTCGGGCTGATTTATTGAAGTCGCTTCTTCAGCTAGAAGAGCCAGACGTCTAGCTACTGACATTGAAGGCCCTGAATGGTTTAGACCCGCGAGACGTCCGGAGCCGCTTGAAACGGAGGGCAAGACGGCGATGTCTGGCTCTCTTATTGTTATTTCCTTTACATAAGTTGAAGGGTGTATTACAACCTCCTTTGGGGGGGGGGGGGGGGGTTGGAAGTTTTATTTCTTTTCCCTTATTTGAAACAAACTTCTTCTTCTTCTTTTTCGCTGAGGCGCTAGCAGGTAGAGAGGACGCGGCGCGTTTACCACTCAGAGCCTTCCGCAAAAGTCCTTCTTGCCTTTTCACCTCCCTATTGTTGAGACAGGCTTTGCGTGACCGAGCATCTGCCTTCCACACGACCGCGTAAAATGGAAGGTCTTTAAGAACAAAATGCTCCCCAGCCACCACCTCTTTGGGCAGCCGCCTCGGGAGTATGCTCAGCACGTACGGTTGGGGCTTCCAGGTGACCGAGCGGAGATTCTGCGCGGAGAGAAGCATTTGACAACTCCGTTTGGCCGCCGCAATCTCAAAAAGCCTGTTCAAGAGGTCGAACGAGGCTTTCTCCACCCACTCCACTAGCTTCCCCCTTTTATCCTGGCCTACACCCAAGAAAGCAAAGTATGTCAGCCACCCAACAATGCTGACCTAAACTCACAAACCACGGAAAAACAAGAAGTAATTTAGTCATACCTGGGACCTTCAACGATTGGTTGGGGGCGAACGGCCTGTCCGGATGCACCGCCAAACCCGCCCATAAGCCCTTGACCAGCACATGTCCCTTGGCGGCCCCCTTGGTCGAATCCGGAAGGCTGGTCACCAACTGCAAGGATGGAAGGCTGGCGACAAAACTGAAAATGTCGTTTTTCACCTTCTTGATCGAATAGATAAAGAGCATCTCCAGCAGTGAGAGGTCCAAGTTGAACAGCATACTTAGAATGCTGCACCCCATCAGCACCCGGACCATATTGGGATGAACATAGGCCAGAGGAATCTGGGTGAAGTGAAGAAACTCCTTGAACAAAGACGGGAGGGAGAACCAGAGCCCAGCATTAAACTGCTCATTGGTGAAGAAGATGGCATTATCCTTCAACTTCTCAGTCGACACGGCCTCTCCATCCGTAAGTTCAACTGACACTTCGTTTGGGATGCAGAAGCGCTCACGAAACTCCTTCACACTCAACTTATCCACAGATTTCTCGGCATGGGTATCTCCAGACGAGCTAGATAAGGCAGCTTCCTTGTTCGCAGACATTTTTTAGCCTGGGGCTGAAATGGAATTTGCATGGAAGAAGGCCAACAGTCAAACACAACAATCCAACCCCACAACCTTAAACTCTACCCCAAAGAAGAATTGACGGCCCACAAAAGGCATAGGGGGGCAACAGAAACCCTAAACACACCCAAAACGCAGTCAATACCCCCCAAAAAAACCCTAGAAACAAAAAAAAAACTCCCAGTCGTAAAGCAACTTGCCCAACAAACCACAAAGCAAACACAACGAAGAAAAAACAAGAATAGCGCACGTACCAAGTGTAAACTTGAAAAATAGGGTTGAAAACCACAATGCAGTCACCGTCACGACGCGAATATTGCCGGCAGAAAACCCTAGAGCTTCACTCGAAAACGAAGATACGCAGAAGGTAAAAGAAAAAACACTAACAGGAGAAAAGCACAGAAGGAAAAATGAAAGAGGAAGGCACAGTCTGCTATTTATAGTGAGACAGCCCCTTAGTATCCCAAACGCTTAGCTGCACCATCATTGAAACGACACGCTGCCTGGGAATACCCAGAGACGACGACTCATCATCAATACTCTTCTCTCTCTCTTCGCCCCCGCTCGCCACGTGGCCCAATGAGAGCAAAAAAGTAACCTCACTTTCAAAAACAATTATTTTTTAACCCACCCATTCTACTCAGGCAAAATAGGCAAGTTAAAAATGGGGGCATTGTAGGGACCCCTCCCCCTGATGACACATGGCACACACTTCCTGGTGACACGTGGCACACATTTCTATCTGGATTAATCCCATCCGGATTTCCCCAAGAGTACACGTGACGCGCTTCTCCTATCCGGATCCCTAAGGAAGAGGCACACGACACTCGCAAACATCACATCCGGACGACCGACATATCCTATCCGGATATGTTTTGTCCGGATCATTGACTGAAGTAAGCAAGTCTTGCACGTCATTCCAACAACCTACCACGGCCCACGTTTCGCCACCTGTAGAGTGAAAAGACGGGAATGAAGTGACGGCAAGTCACTTCTCACGATCTCTGACAATCGCGGCACCTCCCACGATCTCTGTCAGCCGCCCGTAGGATGATGATGACCCTGCCACCACCTAGAGGCATCATGACAAGCCAAAATATCTCTCTACCATTAAAGAGGGAAACAAAGCTTCTGATACTATATATATGAACCTTCACACAAAGAGGAAGGTAAGCTTGTTATACCTAGTAAAAGGCCAACTGATTTATCTCTCTTTCCAAGGTTGACAAAACCATCGGAGGGTGTGTCCGAACACCCTGTCCGAACGCCTTTTGCAGGAACGACTGAACCAGGAATCTATATTGGTTGAGATCGTGCGTCCATCCATTTGGCCACTACGTGGATCACCAGGGATGCGAGGCCTCAACAGTCTCTGTTTGCATGACCACCTTTGCTAATAGGGAGAGAGAGAAGGAAGATGACAATGCCAATGAGAAAGCCTCACACTTCCACTATCGATCTGCTTACGTGGTCGGAAGTTCCTTTGGTGGATTCTTTGGCTACCAGTTTCGCAACCTCCCACTTCGATGCTCATTCTCACCAGCCCCCCTGGATGGAATTAGTAAAGTGCTCCATAGAGGCCGAATTAACGACGAAGAAGTTGATGATCTTTTGAAAATGAAGCCTTGCTCAAGGTATAAACTAAAGAATGTGACTGGAAATTGTATATTTGTTGGTGATGCTAAAGATGGTACATCAGAATCTGGCATCGCTAATCTTATTAACAAAACAAGAGGGCATAATTATTAGCAAGCATCGAATGGGATGAGCCAGATATCATTCAGTGCTGAGGAGAACATTTCTCCTAAGAAACCCACCTCTCTCCCTGAGGTAGTACAGCAGAGGGAGTTAAGTGGGACACTAATAAGTGAGCTGGACCCAAGGATTAAAAATCAAATATCAGATATAAAGTGCAAAGAGCTCAATGGACATGACATTTTCATTGGTCCTCCAAAAATACTGCCTCGATCATCAGTGGCTACACACTTCTTAGAATCAAAGAAGAGTAAAGACATGGAGGAACTTGTGCCACGATGTACGCTATCAAGGTTTCTAATTTTGTTGAAGACCAGAGTAATATCTTATTTGGTGAAGAACCTATGTATCGAATCCATCAATGGCTGGTTTGGGTATAGAAGTGTGGAAGTCATCAACCGGAAGGAAGGCGAAAGAGGTACAAAAAATGAAGTTTCTCTGTTCTCCATGAAGTTGCACTGGGCCCTTTTCTTAGCCTCAGCATTACCAACACCTTGGCACCATTTTTCCTACCTTTGCATGGCCATGCATGGCCACCCAAACCCTTTTCAAAGCCCCTTATCAAATCAAAATCCTAAGCCAAATAATTCCATGTGTGAATTCCTATGTGCAAACCGACCATTTCTCCATCTTTCATACCCACTAAACTCAACATTGCACCTAATATCATCCGCCTTTTGAGTGTCTGACATGGGATAGTGATAATTTTCTAGGTATGCCCAAAATGGGCAACCAAATGAAGATTTGGAATTATTTAAGGAGCCCTCTTTGCGCATGCAAGATTCGTGACGATGAGAAATGGGTTAAAGAGTTGGAAATCTTCTTCGCAAGTTGCTACAAATCAAGACTCACTGGTATTTGAATGACCAAACTCAGCACCGACGCTTGGCATTTATGCTTGGGAGCTAAAAATTCGACCATGGAATTCATTGAAAGCTTATTCTTTTCCTCATCACTTGTATGAAACCTAAGGAATGATGCAACTACCGACGGCGGTGACAGTTCTTGATCTCGCTTATCAGCCTGTTTCCATGCCACTGTTGAGATATTTCGGTTTTAGTTACTACAATGCCCAGTTTCATCATCAACCGTTGTACCTACAGAAGCACCACCGTCTTCGCCTAATGAAGCCAAAATCCAGCAACTCACTAAGAAGAGAGAGGAACTGATTTAAGGGTCCTTCAAAGATAAGCACTTCCATACAAGTTCAATACTGCTAGCGTTCGGAGTTTTTAAATCAATTGGAGGAGGAGTTAACACATGGTTCAGAATAGGAAAGTTGTTCCCAAGACCTCATCTCTTTGCAGGAGCAACTATCACACCATTATGAGCAACTGCAACAGCTTTTGTTCCTACAATGCAGAAAGGGAATGAAACTGCCAGAAATCTTCACATTGCATTGAAGATGCTAAATGTGTTGCTCTTCATATGGCCAATCCCTACCGGAATTGAAATAATATTCAAAGTGTTTGAGTTTGCTAATTGGCCTTGAGGGACTGCCATTCCAAATAGAACTTGGCAAGTTGAAAGAAGAAATTTTGAACTCACTTGGGATTAGAAAGCTTGTATCTGGTGATGATGATTATCTTATGGGTCTTGCACTTGTCGAAACAATTAAGAATTTGAAGTTTGTGATAAGGTCCACAACTAGGCTTGGGAAGAGATGCATGAACCCAATGTTTTAGCATTTTAAACATTATTTCGATGACTCAATTCAGAATGACATTGCATGGCGTGGGTAAGAGTATAAATGGAAGAAGATGGACATGAAAGTAAAGAAAATGGAGAGATTTGTTGCAGTTCCCTCACAATTATACCAAGAATGGAGTTTCTGGAAACAGTTGGGATACCAGTATATGTGTGGTTTTATAGCATGCTGGAAATACTATTTCATCTTGTCAATTTTTGAGGCAGCTGTCATTATTTTTTACCTGGGATTCAGTCGATGGATAAAATATTCCCTACTAAAATCAAAGTGGGACCGTAGAAAGAATGTTGACATTTTCGGTGTTGAGTTGGCAAAGAATGCTGTAACACTGCTACTTAACCTCGCCACCCCGAGTCTAGGTGCGCATGACCGTGCATGGCCACTTTCCCGTGCACCTTAAGTCATTTATTTTCTTCTTCCTTCCTTAGGGTTTAGAGTCACCAAAAATCCCGTTTTTTTTTTATTATTATTTATAAATTTGCTACATTTTCTTTCAGGTAAACACTTTCACAAATTTTCTTTGATCTTCATGTAATTTTTCAATTTTCTCGATTTTTAATAATTATGAATGAATTTTCATAATTCCAAAATAATGGAATTTATGAGATTAATTCATGTTAAAATAAATTGGGTTTTGGTGGAAGCCTAACATATATGATATTTTCTTTAAAAATGATTTGAGTGAAGTGCATACTTGCCATTGAGGATTTCTTACTCTATTTTGACACATGTGATATATTTTGTATTCATTATTGTGCACTAACCATATTTTATGATAACGCACTATTACTTGTTGCTAAGGTAAGATCTTACTCTCACTTTGTTTATTCTCATGCATGATTCATTTTATTATTTGATAATTTCGTTGTTATTCATTCATTTCCTTACCAATTATCACACTTGTTTCACCTTTATTAGTAGAAACTTCATTATAAGGCTTAGTAGGGTGCTACGGTCTTTCATCATACCTTCCTGATAAATAACCAAACCCGTCTTAGGTTTTTACATACCTATTTTTTCTTCAAGAGTCACACTTAGGGTTTTTCTTTCTTATTTTTTTTCCCCTTTAAAAATAAAACAAAAATAAGTGACGACTCAAAATCTTTTCTAAAAATCATATTTTTCAATAAATAAAAAGGGAGTCACGCCATCAAGTGGAAATGTATCGTGCAAAATGCCGAGTCCACACAAATATTTTGACTTTTTCTATTTAGTAAAAATTTTATAATAATTCATGAAAAAATAAATAAAAAAACAAAAGCCTAAAATCAAATTACTTTCAATAAAATAAAACTAAGAAATCAAACACTCTTTTACTCTTTGAGCATTATTTTAGGGTTGCCCTTTATTATGTTCAATTATCATGATTAATTAAAAAAATACTAATTAATTAATAGAATATCAAATGCCAAATAAAAAAACTATTTCTACATGGATCTTGAAAATAAAAAATAAATGTGGATTTTTGTAAAGAGTCAACATTACTTACTTATGAACAATATAATAAGGCAACATATAAGAACCTTTATAATGTTTATGTTTTGAAAATGCCCAGAATTCAACAATGGTTGGTCTAGAAGCTCATCAATTTTATTCTATATTATAGCCCATTGGAATTTGGATGCAAATCAGATTGTTTTTCATCCCAGCGAGAGGACCCCAAGATCATATGGCAGACGAAAAGGAAAAAAGAGAAAGGAAAATGTGCAAATTGGATCCCTAAGGTAGGGGAGTCGGGTTTCTTGTCAACAAATATGTAGCCTTGAAGGGCTTCCAAAGCAGTCCGAGAACATCTTGCATCATTAAACTCAACAAAACACAAAACCATGGCTTTATCTCCACTATTACATATGGGCTCCTTATGAACAACTTTGATTCCTTTAAAGTCAATAAATGGAAGGAAAAGATGACCAGCTTCTCATCTGGTACAGTATTTTGGAAGCCCATCAACAAAAAGAATGTTTGATTGCCGCACAAAAGGTGGAAAACTTTCAACATTTCTCAAAGAATTGGGTCTTTCAATGTTTGGAAGGACTAATACCATGTGCAACATCTCGCCTTTGATCTATTAAATTTGGATTTTCTCGAGAAGTTAGGTAGCCCTTAATGTTTGTTGGCTATGAATACAGGTTGAGGGGAAACTTTGATACCCGTAATATCATCAAAGCCATCATTGATAACATATCTTTTAGTGGGTAATTTGAAGAAGCACTACGCAAATCGTTAACCCCCCCCCCCCTCCCCCACACACACACAATTGATGAGCTAATAATAACATGGATCAGGCAACAAATAGCCTGTAAAGCTGGACCTTGGAATGTTGCCTCTGTCTACGGGTGCAACGTATCTGCAGTTCGGATCCACCATTCTTCAACCCCTTTCTTCCTCCACGCATAACAAGTTCGTACTGTTGGTGCTCAACCCACCTCTACTTCCTTCATGCCTTAGGTACTTGCACAAAGGGATGTCCAGAGGAATCCGGAGTACTGTGAGATATGGGTCAGTTTGATCATCATTTGAATATCATATTGTACGAACCAACAACTCTATACCCACTTTTTGTCAGTGCTTATGGATTGGTGCATGCGCAACATTTGTTTGTACCCCATTTCACAAAGTTCGTACCATCTTTCACAAAGTTCTACCAAATCTCACAAAGTTCGTACAATCTCTCACAATGTTTCGTACACCATCTCACAAAGTTAGTACCACATTTCACAATGTTCATACCACATCTCACAATGTTCGTACCTCATCTCACAATGTTCGTACATCATCTCACAATGTCCGTGCATCATCTCACAATGTCCGTACCTTCTCTCACAATGTTTCTACCACTTCTCACAAAGTTCATAACCCCTTTTACAATGTTCGTACCCCATCTTACATTGTTCATACTATTTCTCACATTGTTCGAACCATTTCTCACAATGTTCGTACCATTTCTCACAATGTTTCGTACATAATCTCACAAAGTTCATACCCTCTCATACAAAGTTTGTGTCTTCTCTCACAAAGTTCGTACCCCTTCTCAAAATGTTAGTACCATATCTTACAATGTTCGTACCCACTCTCACATTGTTTGTACCTCATCTCACAATGTTAGTACATTCTCTTACAAAGTTCGTACATTCTCTCACAAAGTTCGTACACACTCTTACAAAGTTTCGTACCTCCTCTCACAAAGTTCTTACCATTTCTCACAATGTTTGTACACTCTCTCTCATTGTTCCTACCTCATCTCACAATGTCCGTACCTTCTCTCACAAAGTTCGTACCTCATCTCACAAAGTTTCATACCACATCTCACAAAGTTCATACCATCTCTCACAAAGTTCGTACTACATATCACAATGTTCGTATCTCATCTCACAATATTCGTATCCCATCTCACAATGTTTGTACCCCTTCTCACATTGTTCATACCATCTCTCACAATTTTCATACCAACTCTCACAATTTTCTTATCCCCTCTCACATTGTTTGTACTCTCTTACACACACAAAATTTTCATACCCTCTCTCACAGTGTTCGTACACCATCTCACATTGTTCGTAACCCTCTCACATTGTTTGTACCATCTCTCACAATGTTCATACCTCATCTCACAATGTTCATACCTTATCTCACAATGTTCGTACCTTCTATCACAATGTTTGTACCATTTTTTACATTATTCGTACCCTCTTTTAACATTGTTTGTCACTTTTCTCACATTGTTTATACCCTCTTTAACATGACATTTCCACCTACAAAATTTATATTTAAATAAAAAAAATCAAATTTTACCTTTAACACTTGTAATCAATTGGAATCCTTCATATAATATCTTTCCAAGAGACAAAAATTCTTGTTTTCCTTCTTCAAGATATATAAATCTTCATCTTCAAATTTAATCTACGAATACACAAAATAATAATATAAAAATATTGATGACGATTTCATAACAAATGACTAAATGGTCTCAATTTGATTAATAATAACTCATAAAAATATTCAAAAATCTAAATGTTATAAATCATTATATATTTAAATGTCATTTAACACAATATTTCTACCTACAACATTTATATTTAAATTATATATATATATATCAAATGTTACATTTTTAACACTTGTAATCACTTGACATCTTTCATATAATGTCTTCTTCAAGACATATAAAACTTCATCTTCAAATTTAACTTGTGAACACAAAAAAAAAAAAAAAAAAATGATATAAAAATATTAATAACAATTTAATAACAAAAGATTAAATTATCTTAATTTGATTAATAATAAACTCATAAAAAATTCTAAAATTTAAATTTTATAAATTATTACATTATTTAACATAACATTCTACCTACAAAATTTATATTTAAATAAAAAAAATATCAAATATTACCTTTGACACTTGTAATCACTTGAAATCTTTCATCTTCTTTATAGGATACAAATTTTAAATTTTCTCCCTCAAAAAGTTTCAAACTTGATCTTCAAATTTCATTTTTCAAAACACATCCCACATATTTTATAATATGGTAATTGAAACTATTTAATTTTCATATTAAATTAGTATCCAATATGAATAATGAGAGTATAATATGATTTTCCTTTTTTATAGATAGAGTTAGGTACTTCATTAAATAACAAATTATGTTTTATATTTAATAATAAATTATAAAAAAAGGTTGTAATATTTAGCAATGTATGAAATGCATGAGATAATTTATCACTAATAGATATTTTTACCAGTTTAATAAGTTTTTGTAAATTTTTGAATGACATGTCCTTTACCCGTCTCATTTTATTATTGGGCCAAATATTCGGTGGGTAACCCACAATAAAAAGTAAGTGGGTACGGAAGAACCAAAAAGGGAAGAAGTGGAAAGGAGTCTTTAACCCATAATTTACTCGTCTCCACAGAAGAACAAAAAGAAAAGAACGAGGGAGAAAGGAGGGGGAAGGACAAAAAGAAAAGAGGGAGAAAGGAGGGGGAAGGTAGACGCGTATCTGCCTCCTCATGATCTCTATTTAAGTAGATAGACCAGCAAGATGCGTTGAAATGAGAGGAGAGAAATGGCGGCAGAGGGTACAGTGACCTTTCTACTCGACAAGCTTGTTCCCTTACTGAAATTGGGATCAAAGCTTTTGAAAGATGTTCATAAAGAAGTTGACTACATCGTGAGCGAATTGGAGCGCATCAAGGCCTTCCTCAGGTTTGCAGATGCAAGGGAGGAGACTGACCCAGAGTTGAAAGTCTGGGTTAAACAAGTGAGAGAAGTTGCTGACGAAATGGAAGATGTTGTCGATGAATTCAGGCTTTGCCCTCCCCCGCATCATGGCCATGGACTTTTGGGTTCTATACAGAAGATTGCTCGCTTCAGCAAGGACTTCAAGGCCCAGAATCAGCTTGTGTCACGAATACAAGGCATAAAATCCAAAGTGCAAAATATATCTGAAGGGCATGAGAGATACCGTGGCAAGTTTGACGGCATTGAGCAAGGATTCGGCCATGGAGCTTCAACAAACACTTGGTATGATTCTCGGGGGGATGCACTCCTCGTAGAGGAATCTGAACTTGTGGGCATCGACAAGCCCAAGCAAAAGCTGATCGGAATGCTTTTGGACGATGTATCCAGAACCAAAGTAGTTTCAGTGGTTGGCATGGGAGGGTTGGGCAAAACAACCCTGGTGAAAAAGGTGTACGATGATGTGAAAGTGGAGAAATCTTTCCAACACCATGCTTGGATCACTGTTTCGAGCTCGAAGATTGAGGATCTCCTACGAGACTTGATTCAGCAACTTTTTGAGGAAGGGGGGAAACCAGTCCCTCAAGGAATAGGCACCTTGAACGCTGACAGGTTGAAAGCTCTGCTCAATTATTTTTTGCGGCAAAAGAAGTATATTATTATCCTTGACAACGTGTGGAGGATATTCATGTGGGAATCTGTGAAATATGCATTTCCAAACAGCAGGCGTGGTAGTCGGATACTAGTCACTACACGCAACTCGGATATAGCTGGCGGTTCCTGCGTAGAATCGGATGGTGATGTCTTTCCTTTGAATCCCTTACCCCCAACAGAGTCTTGGACTCTGTTTTGCCGCAAGGCGTTCCGGAGAAACGCTTGCCCTCCACATTTGAACAAGCTCTCTCAAGGTATCTTGAAGAGATGCGAGGGTCTGTCGCTGGCAATAGTAGCAATCGGCGGTGTTCTGGCTACAAAAGACCAGAATCGTAAAGGATTTTTGGAAGAGAGAAATTGAAGAATTATTACTTATGATTCTCATTGATATGGTTAGTATATATACAGATTGCATGAGCACGAAAATAGGAAACTGATTACAAAGAAATAGGAAACAAAATAAATTGAGTAACTATACAAATAAATGGTATAACTACAAATATTCCAAAATATTCAAACTTGGAAATCCCTTGATTTTCTCCTTGATTTTCTCAACTTGATTGTATATCCTTATCATGTCCCCGCAAGATGGACGATCGTGGAGCAAGTCCAATCTTGGCCTTGAGTGAGTCAAACTGAGGACGAGCAAGAGGTTTGGTAAGAGCATCGGCGAGTTGATCAGAGGCAGAGATGTGGGACACTCGTAGCAAACCATTTTGAACTTGTTCTCGGATAAAGTGATAGTCGAGGGCAACATGTTTCATGCGCGAGTGAAAGACCGGATTGGAACAGAGATTTGTTGCACCAACATTATCACAATAAATAACTGGTTGTTGGGGAAGAGTGACACCGAGTTCAGTGAGGAGAGAGCAAATCCAACGAATTTCTGCAGCAGTAGAGGCCACCGATCGGTATTCAGCCTCAGTGGAAGAGCGAGCCACAGTTCGCTGTTTCTTAGAGCTCCAAGAAATAGGGTTGTGACCCAAATAGATTATGTATGCACTGGTGAAGGTGAAATCATCTTTGTTACCTGCCCAATCAGAGTCAGAAAAGGCATGAAGTGCTAGTGGGGAGGTCTGACGAAGTGTGATGTCGTGGTCTAAGGTGCCACAGAGATACCGCAGCAGACGCTTGACTGCATTCCAGTGGTCACTTGTTGGTTGATGCATAAACTAAGAGAGTTTGTTCACCGTATAGGCAATGTCCGGCCGAGTGAGGGAGAGATACTGGAGGCTACCAACCACTGTTTGATACTCGGTCGGGTCAGATAGTGGGGTTCCTGATTGTAAAGTGAGAATTGGACTAGTTGCTAGTGGTGTAGGAGCAGGCTTGGCTTCAATCATGTGAGTTCTGTTAAGTAGATCGGCAATGTATTTGCGTTGACTGAGGAAAAGACCATTGGTGTGGGAGGTAACTTCCACTCCAAGGAAGTATGTCAGGGGGCCAAGGTCCTTGAGAGAGAAACGCTGAGAAAGTTGTTGAATGAAAGTCTGCGCTGCTTCAACATTATTCCCAGTGATAATGATATCGTCGACATAGACTAACAGATAAAGAATGGTGCCATGGTTATTGAAGATGAACAAGGAGGTATCGGCAATGGAATTGATGAAGCCAAATTGGAGAAGAAATTGGCGCAACTCATGATACCAGGCACGTGGGGCTTGTTTGAGGCCATAGATAACCTTGCGTAGCTTGCAGACATGATGAGGATGATCACGATCAATGAAGCCCGGTGGTTGAGACATAAACACATCCTCAGTGAGAGTGCCCTGAAGAAAGGCATTGTTGACATCAAGTTGTCTTAGTGACCAACCCTGGCTGACCGCAAGGCTGAGAACAAGGCGGACAGTGGTAGGTTTGATGACGGGACTGAAGGTTTCAGAGTAGTCAATGCCAGGGCGTTGGTGGAAGCCTTTAGCAACCAATCGAGCTTTGTACCTGTCTATGGAGCCATTAGGTAAATATTTAGTGCGAAAGATCCACTTACAACCAACCAAATTTTGAGTGGGATGAGATGGCACTAGGTCCCATGTCCCATTACGTAGTAAAGCATCAAACTCTGCAGACATAGCTTGTCGCCACTTAGGGTCCTTGAGGGCTTGGGTAACAGTGATGGGTTCAAGGGTAGGTTGTTGGAGTTGGGCTGTGAGGTTAAGCTTTTGAATTGGTTTATGGATGTTATGTTTGGAGCGAGTGACTATGACATGAGGTGAGGGTGAGAGGTCGGGTGGGTGATTAGGGTCATTTTGAGTAGGCGGGAGGGGTGGGTTATTGGCACAGTCGCACTTGGTTTCTGGTACGGGCACACTGGAATGGCTGTCAGGCTCTGGTGTAGGTGTGGCACAGGTGGTATTATTTTGGCTTGGGTCTTGGGATTGGCTTGGTGCGGTAGGAGTGAGCAGACTTGATGGGGGAGCAGAGCCGACATTCACGGATGGTGTGGCCACGACTGGTAAAGTGATAGAGCACCATTCAGAGATGGTGGATGAAGTGGCGCGAGGAAGAGAAGTATGAGAAGTGACAAAGGGAAAGATTGACTCAACAAAGCGGACATGACGGGAAGTGTATAGACGAGCGGTGGATGTGTCAAGACATAGATAGGCACTTTGAGTGGGAGAGTACCCGACAAAGACGCAAGGGGAGGAGCGAGACTCGAGTTTGTGGGATGTGTATGGGCGAAGCCAAGGATAGCAGAGACATCCAAAGCTTCGAAGTTTGGAGTAGTTAGGGAATGTGCCAAAGAGTTTGAAATATGGTGAGAGGTGGTTTAGAGTCGGTGTAGGGAGACGATTGATGAGGTAGACGGCAGTAGAAAAGGCAAAAGGCTAATATGATAGAGGCATGGATGCATGGGTAAGTAGAGAAAGACCCGTTTCGACAATGTGACGATGACGACGTTCAGAGTACCCATTGTGTTCAGGAGTGTGAGGTGGAGAAGTAAGGTGTGAGACCCCGTTGATTGTTAAGAATGAGGAGAAAGCTTGATATTCCCCCCCATTTTCAGAGTAGAGAGTTATAATTGGACGGTTAAAGAATTTTTCGACTAGGGCCTTAAAGCGCACAAAGACATCATGCGTGTCGGATTTGCGTTTGAGGGGATAAAGCCAGATATATTTTGTAAAATGGTCGACAAAGATGACATAGTATTTAAAGTTATCAGTAGAGTAGACTGGTGATGTCCATATATCAGTAAATATAACTTCAAGAGGGGAAGAGGTAGAGAGAGTAGAAGTAGAGAATGGTAATTTATAACTTTTATTGCATTGACACGAATTACAATTAAAATTGAAATTGGACGGACGAGAGACATCTAAATGAAATGAAGACATGATATTTTTGAAGATTGACAAAGAAGGATGACCGAGCCTATGATGCCACTCGGACAAAGTGGTCTTGACACTAGAAAACGCAATTAGAGGACGTGACTGGGTAGTGGAGAGTGGCCATTCATACACACCATCCTTAGTTCGACCATGCAAAAGAATTGCCCCCGTGTGCAGATCCTTCACATGAAAAGAAGAGGGTAAGAACTCAATGGAAGTATTGTTAGACTTGCAAAATTGAGAAATAGAAATAAGATTACGTTTCATGGTAGGAACACATAAAACATTAGATAGAGTAAAGGAATGAGAGGGAGTGGTAAGAGAGGTGGAACCAGTGTGAGATATGGGGAGACCAGAGCCATCGCCGATCATAATTTCATCTGTGCCATCAAAAGGACTGTGGAGAACAAGATTGTGTAGGTCAGTGGTGACATGATGTGAGGCTCCACTATCAAGTAGCCATGTGGTGTTGGGGGGAATGGTGGTTGTAACATTTGCTTGAGCTTGCCAGGGAGCTGGTGGTCGAGATTGTGATGAATTGCCGGGACGAGAAGGTGGCTGCACCTGCGGAAACTGTTGTCGGAAAAGAGGACAGCGGGAGACTACATGACCTTGAGTACTGCACCATTGGCAGCGACCAAGGAATGGAAGAGCAGGAGAACGGTTGTCGCGGGTGTTGGTGGGAGAATTTCTTATGATACCTTGAGTGGGTGAGGATGTGGACCCAGGGAGCCGAGGAGTGCGATTGGTGACAGACCATGGAGTGAAGCGAACATTGATGGCATGAGCAGATGCCGGTAGGGGTGAGGGGCTTATCTTGTTGCGGAGAGACAATTCTTTGTTGATGAGTTTTTCATGGAGTTCATCAAAAGAGATGGTGGAATCACGACCGTTGACAACATCAATGATGGACTGATAATTTTCATCAAGGCCTTCAAGTACTTTTTCAATCAGATCTTCTTGGTCAAGAGGCTTACCAAGAGCAGCAAGTTCATCGGCCCGGGTTTTAATGGACTGCATGTAGTCTGTAATGGACTGAGAACCTTTGGTGATGTTTTTAAGATGGTCTTTGAGTTGCTTGATATGGCCACGAGATGGGCGAGCATAGGTGTTGGCCAATATTTGCCAGGCTTCATAAGAGGTTTTTGATTGGGTGATGAGAGGAACTAGAGTAGATGAGAGAGTGCCGACAAGGGCTCCAAATAATAGTTTGTCTTGACGTAGCCATGTTTGGTATGCAGGGTTAGTAGAGACAACATTATTGGTGGTGATGGTGGTTGGAGGAGCAGGGTGGGATCCATCAATGAATTTTTGTAGATCATAGCCGATGAGAATGGCTTCCATTTGGGTTTTCCAAGAAAGATAGTTGGTGGGTGTGAGTTTAATGGAGTTATGGATAGTAATCATGGTTAGTGGTTTTGTGGGTTCCTGGGCATTAGGAATGATGAGTTGAGAATTCTCAGTGGCCATTGGAATGAGGAGGATGAAAGGCTTGCTGAAGATTGAAGAACGTGGCTGGAAAAAAAAAATTAAAGAACAAACCTTTGCTCTGATACCATAAAGGATTTTTGGAAGAGAGAAATTGAAGAATTATTACTTATGATTCTCATTGATATGGTTAGTATATATACAGATTGCATGAGCACGAAAATAGGAAACTGATTACAAAGAAATAGGAAACAAAATAAATTGAGTAACTATACAAATAAATGGTATAACTACAAATATTCCAAAATATTCAAACTTGGAAATCCCTTGATTTTCTCCTTGATTTTCTCAACTTGATTGTATATCCTTATCAAATCGGATGGATGAATGGGATATTGTTGACCGCAGCCTCAGTTCTGAATTGGAAAGCAATGACAAACTTGAGAGAGTGAACAAAATACTCTCTCTTGGCTACAATGATTTACCTTATTACTTGAAGCATTGTTTCTTGTATCTCAGCATTTTTCCGGAGGATCATCTCATCGAACATAAGAGATTGATCCGGCTGTGGATTGCAGAAGGATTTGTGGTACCACAAGAGGGTAAGATGCCAGAAGAGGTTGCTGAAAGTTACCTCCGTGATCTGACCAACAGGTGCCTGATCCAAGTTGCTCAAAGGGACGTCGATGGCCGCATCAAAACATATCGGATCCATGATCTTATCCGTCAGATTATCATTTCAAAGTCCAGAGACCAGGATTTTGTGACAATAATTCGTGAAAATAATACAGCGACGCCCAACAAAGCTCGACACCTGTCAGCTCGTGGTACCTTGGAGACATGTACAAGACAAGAGTTTCCCGGGGTACGTTCTCTTCTCATTTTTGGGGTAGATTCAGTATCCAAGTCATGTATGTCAGCACTTTTTAGCGGCGACAGATTTGGTCTACTCAGAGTGTTAGATCTGAGAGGACTGCCTTTGGAGAAGTTCCCAGAAGGAGTTGTCAACTTATTCCATCTGAGGTATCTAAGCTTGAGGGGAACCAAGGTGGATATACTTCCAAGCTCAATTGGGAAGCTGCCATACCTAGAGACACTGGATCTGAAACAAACAAAAGTCTCCAAGCTGCCTGCTGAGATCCAAAAGCTCCAAAACTTGCGCCATCTTTTACTGTACCGTTGTGTCATTGTATCGTATGTAACTTTTCACAGTAAAGAAGGGTTTTTGATGCCAGAGAGGATAGGAGACTTGCAATTCTTACAAAAGCTATGCTTTGTGGAGCCAGAACAAGGCGGACATACATTGACCGAGCTGGGGAAGCTGAGTCAACTGAGGAAGTTGGGCATTATAAAGTTGAGAAAAGAAGATGGAAGGAGTTTGTGCTCTTCCATTGAAAAGATGAAAAACCTCGGCTCTTTAGATGTGACTTCACTTAAAGAGGAAGAAATAATTGATCTCAACCATCTGTCGTCACCCCCATTGCTCCTTAAAGGCTTATACTTGAAAGGTCGTTTAGAGGACTTACCAGGTTGGATACCTACCCTTGACAACCTTAGCAAAATAAGTTTAAGATGGAGTAGGTTGAAGAATAATCCACTAGAAGCTCTCCAAGCTTTGCCCAATCTAGTGCAACTTCAACTCCTTCACGCTTACGAAGGAGAAGCATTGTGTTTCAAGGCTGGGGGATTCCAAAAGCTCAAGTCCCTCAAGCTTGATAGGCTGGAGGAACTGAGAAAAGTGAGCGTGGAATGGGGAGCCTTGACTTGTCTCCAAGAGTTGAGCATCCTACGCTGTCAAGCATTGAAGCAACTGCCCTTTGGCATTCAGTACCTCTCCCAACTCCAGCAGCTTTGTTTCTATGACATGCCCGATGAATTCGCCAGAACACTCCTGCGAGCGGAACAAGGTTATGATTATTGGAAAATTAAGCACATCCCCAAAGTCTTCTTCATCTACAGCGAGAATGGTCGTTGGTCATTTTATCATCTTTAGTTGGGCATTCATTCTTCCACTGGCGCCAAGCCATCCTGTTTCTAGCAGTCATGTTAAGAGTAATGTAGATGTACTTGAAAGTTAATGTAATGTTTTCATTGATTTACCATAAGAGCTCCATTTCATACTAGCCCTCGTATTCCTGGCATCATACATAAAACCCAATTCAAGAATTCCATCACATATCAGGATACCCTGCATTTTCTTTTGGCAAAAACTTGTATTGCCATCATACATAACCTCATTTCATATTTACCTATTTTTCTACATCTTTCCTAAAAGTATATTTGTTCTCAAAACTATAAAAAAAAAAAAAAAATTGTTTTCTTGCCACACAAATCATTATTAATGTTAAATTTATTTTTAATTTTCTTTCACTTTTTTACTCAAATTTCTTAGAAACAATCATATCACGATGTTTTCACCTAAATCCCCTCTAGTTAAAATAAAAATTTTAAATCTCCAAAAAAAAAAAAAAAAAAAAAATTGTTTGATAACTGTTTTTTTTAAAAAAAAAAATTGTTGTTTGATGTTTTGTAAAACAAATATACGTTTGAAAACTAAAATGTTTTTAATATTTTTAAATATGTTTTAAAAATAATTTTTATTTCTAATTTTTTATTAGTATAATTATATTTTATAAAGAATAAGTGAAAACAATATAAAACAACTAAA
This sequence comes from Vitis vinifera, assembly GCF_030704535.1. Taxonomy (NCBI): domain Eukaryota; kingdom Viridiplantae; phylum Streptophyta; class Magnoliopsida; order Vitales; family Vitaceae; genus Vitis; species Vitis vinifera. The sequence continues at coordinate 6,957,047 of NC_081809.1, read as the reverse complement.
AAATGTTTTCTAAAACTTTTTTTTTTTCCGGTTTTTTATTATCAAACTTGTTTCCTTGTTTTTTGTTTTAAGAACAAAAAATTGATCTAAAAAACAGTTCCAACAAAATTTTTATTTAATTTATAATATAAATTATAAAATTGAAAAAAAAATATTTATTCCAACCAATTTATTAAATTAGTATAATTCATTGATGAGCTCTTGCCCCGACAAAAATAAAGTTGTAGTGTAGGAGGAGCTTTTCTGATTGTAGCGTTTCAGAATCCATTTTTGATGTTGCAGAAAAATGCTGCCTCTTCTTCCAGAAGCATTCTTCAAAAGAGTGATATCCCATATTCCCTATCCTCTTTATTTAAAAACCCACCTCAGAGATCTGGTTCCAATTCCAAATCTGAGAAAATTGGTACAAAAGCTAGTCTTTCACCATTCGAAAGGTACGTGAGAGATCAGTGTAGGTTTGGTATAATTAAGCTCAATGATGCCATCAAACTATTTGATAGGTCGCTATGCTCTGAACCTATGCCATGTACCGATACATTCAATCATCTACTAGCTTCGGTTGCCAAACTTGGATACTATTCCACCGTGTTTCCCATGTATAGGAAGATAAATGATGTGGGAATTCAACCAGATTTATATACGCTGAATATTTTGATTCATTGTTGTTGTAGTTTGCGTGCTGTGGGTTGTGGGTTTGGGGTGTTTGGTGGATTTCTGAAGAGGGGTTTTGAGCCTGATGCGGTCACGGTCACTACTTTGGTGAAAGGTGTGTGGATGGAGAATGGGATTCCGGATGCAGTTCAATTGTTTGATGAAATGACTGAGAAGGGGCTTTTCGGGGATGCGAAGACCTATGGAATTCTTATCAATGGTCTTTGTAAAGCTCGAAAGACGGGTCTCGCTATTAAGTTGCATGAGAAAATGAAGGGGAATTGCAAGGGTGACGTCTTCACATATGGCATGATCATTGATTCTCTTTGCAAAGATGGGATGACCACTGAGGCGCTGGATATGTTTTCGGAAATGATTGGTGCTGGCATTTTGCCGGATGTTGTTGTTTACAGTTCTTTGATGGATGGACTGTGTAGGTTTGGACGGTTGAAAGAAGCCTTAGAGTTTTTCAAGGAAATGGAGGGTCGAGGAATTTCTGCAGATGTGTATACGTACAACTCCCTGATTCATGGTTTGAGCAGAGCGGGCCTGTGGAAAGAAGTCACATGGTTTTTGAACCTAATGGTGGATCGTGGCTTTTCACCAGATGCCTTTACATTCACCATACTAATAGATGGTCTGTGCAAAGAGGGGAAGGTTGGAGAAGCTCAGCAGATACTTGAACTGATGCATCACAAAGGCAAGGAGCCTGACATATTGACATATAATACGCTCATGAATGGGCTATGTTTGGTGGGTCAGTTGGAAGATGCCACAAAGCTTTTTGAATCTCTGGCGGATAGAGGCATTAAGCTCAATGTATTCAGCTATAATATATTGATTAACGGGTACTGTAAGGACCAGAAGATAGATGAAGCATTTCGCCTTTTTGAAGAAATGCGTCCCAAGGGACTGAAGCCCAGCACCGTTACTTACAACACACTGATTGGAGCTCTATGCCAGTCAGGGAGAGTCAGAACTGCCCAAAAACTATTTGTGGAGATGCAAACTTGTGGCCAATTTCTGAAACTATCTACATATTGTGTTTTGTTGGATGGGCTCTGTAAGAATGGACACCTTGAGGAGGCAATAGATCTATTTCAGTCTATTAAGAAAACTGAACATAAACCAAATATTGAAGTTTTCAGCATACTTCTTGATGGGATGTGCAGAGCTGGTAAATTGGAGGAAGCATGGAAACAATTTGATGAAATCTCAAAGAACGGTTTGGAGCCTGATACTATAGCATATAATATATTGATCAACGGCCTCTGCAACAAAGGAATGTTATCAGAGGCTGTTAAATTGCTTTGGCAAATGGAAGAGAAGGGATGTTTACCAGACTCCATTACGTTCAATGTCATTATTCAAAATCTTCTTAAAGAAAATGAGATCCATGAAGCAATTCAGCTTCTTGAGGAGATGCGGAACAGAAACTTCTCACCTGATGAAGCAGTCACTTCAATGTTACTATGCCTTGCTTCATTTGATCCACAATGGCATGCAGCCCTTGTGTCACTTCCAAATGCTCTCCAAAAGGGGGTTGGATCAGTTCCTGTAAAAAGGAGAAAAACATGATGACAAAAGAATCTGGTCCAAGAAAGGTCGAGATCATATACTGTGGCTTCATCCAGTACATGAAATAAATTTTAATCCTTCATTAGTTACTCTTGCATAAATGCTATGGTAATTTTTTTACTGGAAAGTTCATGTACCATTTACTCATGTGACAGTGATGACTGGATATGAATAAGTTTTTGCATGTATTCCTCTCTAATGATCTCTTTTTCAACATCATCTCAAAAAAGTTGATAGAGGTGGTGATAACATCATCATTCTTGTATAATTGTATACATGAAATGAATCGATTGTATGAGCTATTGAGAATCATTCATCTGGTTTTGGAACTGCCCTTGATTAATCACTTAGAAGATATTCTAGACTCTCTCTCTGATTATTTGAAGATGAAGATTGAAGGATGAAAATCAAGATCATCTCATACTCAGTTTGTCTTGAATGAAGAATTGATCAAAAATCATCCCAATTTTTAGTTTTGTCTTGATTGAAGATCATCTATGAGGATTATGAGGATTTGAATGCTGAGAAGAATTTAGATTCAATTTTGAATATCTCAATTCCTGTTTTGCATTGATTGAAGAGTTGAATTGGATGCAGTTTTGCAGAGGATATCAGTTTCACTTTTGAAAATTTTAAGATGTCATTTGGTGATGAGGATGAGAGATTAGTGAGCTGGTTTACTTCATCTTAGTTTCAGCTTTGTTTTACATTGAAGATTAGCTTCATGCTCATTTATTGCAGATGAAGAGATGAATTGGATTTGGAATTTAGTTTAATTAAGGAAGGATTCAAAATTTTGGTTGCTGCCATGACACAATCAGATTGATTGAAATTAAGTTTGAAAATTTTGCAACATAATATAAATGGATTGATTGGTAAGACAGAAGATGACAAGTTACTTGACAAGAATTCAAATTGAGGTGGTTCAGGACCTTTTCAATTCGGTATCAGAATTGGGCCTACTTTTTCTTTTTTGCTAGCGTTCCTAAGCTTTTGACAAGTGGCATTTGAGCAGGTTCTCAGGTCTTGAGTTGAATTCAATCCAAAATTGCCTCAATTGCTGGATCATCATTCATCACCAAGTGATTGAAATTATAAATTTATGAAGAAATTTGGAAAGCTTTCTCAAGATGAAGATGAAAACTTTTAAGAACTTACATCAGGATTTTGAATAAAATTCAGTGAGTGATTGGACGTTTCAAAATTTTCTTAGTTATTGTTTCTAAAAATAGAAAATGACACTAACTTCCATATCAAACAGAAGAATTCTTTGAAATTTATCTTAAAATTTTTTTTAACTGTTTAAAATAATTGAAAAATAAAAATTACTTCAATAATTTTTATTTTTTAATTTAATAATTTATCAAACATTAAGAGCATGTTTGACCACATTTTATGTGATTCAGAAGAATCATTTGCATTCTTCTGCACAATTGTAAACTAACCTAATATGGCGGAATGTTGCTGGAGGACAATTTAACACCTTAAGATCCAACAGGTTCTTCGATTTAAATGAACAACTTGTTCATTTTAAGACTGTTTATCATATTCTAACACCTATAAGGAAAAACTCTAAGAGCTTCCAGCAACATATCACAGCAATCTGTAATCCAGATATCAGCTCTTGTAATAAGCTCCCACCTCAACCGAGAATTTGATGGGCTTGTGATATTAGCAACTGCTTAGGAGTTCATGAATTAAGTTCAGATTTTCAGTAGCCCAGTAAAGAAAGAAAAAACAAATAAATAAAAGAGCAGAGGGCAGGGGGAGGAGGAGGAGGTTTTAACATGATTGACTTTACACTAGGCAAGTGAGGTTCACCTGGGTGCAACTCTCTTTCGACCGCGAGGCCTACTTGTAGAAACATGCTTTGAAGTGCCTGTAAGATTCTTTGAGGATTCTTCCTCAATTGCTTCATTATCACTTTCATCGTCAAAACTCAAAGTTTTGTCAGTGGACTCATCCTCTTCTTGTGGCAATTTTCCAGTGGTTTCTTCTTTTGATATCTGGTCTCGAAGCTCTCTGAGTTTGGCTTTCTTTGAATTTAAGACCCCAAGAAACTAGGAGCATAAAAAGGCCAAGTCATTACAAATACTGGAAAGAAATTGAAGAAGATGATTAACTATTTTGGAGGGGTATATATGAATGGAACGCATCAAGTTCTTTCATTTTCTCTTTTAATAGTCAAACAAAAGGAAATTTGTTGAGTCAATGGTACACTCTTGCTCGAAGAAAGAAGCAGTGCTAAAACTACCATTGAAGTAATTATTGAAGAGATCACATGATATCCAAGAAGGTTTCGGGATTTTATGCTTCAAGATTCAGCTTTTTTTAATTTGTCTCACCAAGAACTACCTACGAATGAGAACAAAGAGGCTCCCTTCTATCATCTGATCTCCCAAGTCAAAGCTTCAAAATTTGAAAACATGAGTAGGACACCAAAAACTTCGAATCCCTTGCACCAAAATGAACCCTATGGATGAAGGGATCTTGAATCAATCTTCAAATCACAAGATTCACAACCACAGCATAACGGCTGTAATTAAACTCTTCTGATCTAAAGAAATCTAATTAACAGGTAAATGGGGTGGCCCCAAACTATGGTATCAAGTGGAGGTCATGCGAACTCCAAGGAATCTAATACACAAGGACATCAAAACTCAAAATCCAATATAAGGGAACCTCTTAACACTCTGAAAATTATTACTGTTTGCCTGATGTGAAACCATGAGTAGGGATTTCCTAAACTTGTGGCCATCACATTTCTTATCAAAAAGCAAAGAATCTACTGAAGCCTCACAAGAATTGTATCAATTGAACAGTACAGCCTACAATTGATTGAGAGACAGAAATAAGAATGGCTTCAACAGAAACATTGTTGATGGATGATTCTATGACAATCTATGTTGCAAGCTCCACTTATTTACAGATTAAGAGAAAACAATATCAAGCTCCATTTTTTTACAGATCAAGTGGCAAAGCAGCAATAAAGACAAATAAAATTAAGGCACACACCTTTGCATAGATCGCAGACTCAAATTCCGCCTTCTCGTTGTTGAATTTCTCACTTTGTGCTAAACATTTTTCAGCTTCCACTTTCAGCCTCTCAAATGATTGGGTCTTAATAACAACTTCCTCCTTTTTAAATCAAATAAATAAAAGAGTTATAAGCCCAATACAACTCCAGAATCATAGTAACTCGTATGAGCATGGCACTTAGAGAATGGAGTTTCAAATGTTGGATGGTTCACTAATATGTCTGTACAGATCTTTCTAAAACTTCTATTAAACCACAAGTAAAGAAAAATGGAAATCACAGAAATAGAGGACCACAACTCAGGCACGAGTGGCACAAATATTTAATGAATGCATAGTGATAAACGGGATTAAGATCTGCAATAACTTAAAGCTGTACTATTAGATCCATTTGATGTCAGGGTACCAAATAATATGTACATATAATTTGCTAAAATTACAACCAAGTTAACACCTAACATGCAAAGTTCTCACAAATGCAAATACAATTCCATTCAAATTTTTTATTTCAGCTTTTCTTATATGTATTCCTAGCCAAAATAGATTCTTAATCCTGTCAAATTTAAGTTAAAAATTACTATCTTCATAATGCTACTTAAGTAAGAAATGAAGGATACTTTGCTTCAATTTCACTCAGAACTAAAAGGGCTTGCATCACAACAGGATTCGATTGATATATCCTCTCACATAAGAATTCGTTTGCAAATTTTACGACCAACAATGGTGTGCACTATTCACATAAGTAAATACAACACTGGCCCATCACAAACTTGTATTCTCCAATCTCCAATCATCATTATGTCTATCTCAAATGGGCAATTTTCCTCACCCTTCACCTAGGAAATTGCATAAGGCTATTCAGTGAATCCTCTCCACCACAAGACAACATCTTTAAACATGATGATCAAAATCCTAAACGCATCATATATTCCCACAACAAATTCAGAATTGACAGCCACTAAGTAAATTTTGCTTTCTGAAATTAACTGCAGCTTACAAGGAGAATACAATGACTAAATGCATACTACCTATACATCCAATCTATTACATAACATCCACAATGAATGAAACAGTGGCAAACACACAATCTTCAGAACGAAGCTAAAAAGCAATTAAACAATCAAATACCATATCAGGAATTTGACTCTTACACTTAGTCGAATGTTAGCATTCATAAGAAAATCCAGGACTCCGGCGGTAGTGCTCCTAGAGTCAGGTGAGAGTCCACATTTCCACCGCCATTCTAGCTTAGTCCCTTCCTTCTCAAATGTCCATGACAACTGCAAAACACAACTCTCTCTTACGCAGCTTGTTTTATATGGTTTATCAAAATTTTCCATAATTAGTAATAGAAATGCAGTGTTGACCATCCAAAATTGAATTTTTTTTTTTTGAACACATATCATTTTCCCACGTTTTCTCAACGACCGAACAGATATTAAAAAAAAAATTGCAACTTACTCTTCTGTGGCCGTCACCGGCGTCGGAGAACCCGTAAACCGAACCGGGCTGCTGAAACCCTAGGAACCGCTCTGCCAAGGCGATGTAATCAGAAACGGGTTGATCCCACTGGGCGGCTCGCTCTCGGACCTCGTCTTCCGATGCTGCAAATTCCAAAAAGATAAATAAATGAGGAAATTGGAGGTGAAATTCGGGGAAGGAAAGAGGCAGTGAGGGGTATATTAGGGATACCGTTACAGAGCCAGGCGTGGAGGCCGTCGGTGATAGAGAGGTGGAAGTGGGAAGGAAACCAGGTGGCCTTGATGAAGATGGGTTCCGATTGGTTGGGAATTTGAAGCTTCAGGCATGAGTGTCTGGGTGTCGGCTCCATTGATTCGGGTTGGGGTTATCGGCTTCCACTTGATACGATGCGTGCAGGGGAAGACTCCATTGTCAAGGGTTCCCGCCTGCTCAATATACCAAATCACCTTCCCTCCGTTTCTCTTTTTTATTCACGTTTCGTTCTCTCTTCTCAAATATTGACTATGCTTTACCCCTTTCATCACATTTCAAACTAAACATTTTATCTCCTAAATTCAAGTTAAAAAATAAATAAATAAATAAATACTGATTGTTTTTTTATTTTTAACATCAGAAATATAAACTATAATATTAGTCATACTTTAAAAAATAATAATTTATACTTTCAAAATTTGTTTAAAAAATTATAAGATAAATTAATATTTTCAACATAAAAATTATTATATTTTAAATACAAGTTACTAGTGTTTTCTACTTTTAAAATATATGAGTTACTATATTTTATAGGAAGACTCTTACCATTTTCTAAATTCTAAAATACAAAATAGAACTTTAACAATAAGAAAATAATAGTGATTTTATATAAGATGTGTTAGAAAATTAATTAATCTAATTTAAGGTAATCACCATAAAGAGGGTGTGAATAAGGTTATGATCGCTTTTTATTAATTTAAATTATGTGAATGTAAGAGATAATTATATGCAAATATATAGTAAATATAATAAAAAAACAATTACATGTAAATTAAAAATATTAGGAAAGAGAGAATGCAAACATAATATTTTTATAATGATTTGAGGTAACCCAAACTACATCCATTTTCTTCTAACTTCAATTTCAAACTTGAGATTTCATTAATCCAAAGCTTCTAAATTAAACCTTTAGACAATACAATTAGATTATGATTCCTATTAACTCTCTTAAACTTTTGATTCCAAACACCTTTTACGATCCTTAATAAACACCTCACTCTTGAACAATCCCTTAAGTAATATCGTACAATTAAGAATTCTTAAGTGATAATTCACATTTGGATTTTTCTTTTCAAAGATTTACAAATAAAGATAAGAAATATTCTCACAAATCCTAGTATAAAATTTAGGCTAGAATGATATAAGATAAACTAGGATTGAGTGACACAATAATGATATGCAAGTTTTAGAACAAAATGAATTTAAAAACACTCTTCCAAGGCTTAAATATATTCAAAAAAAGTTTAGAAAAATTGAGTTATTAAAAATAATGAAGGTTAGAGTCTTTAAATATGGAAGAAAGCTCAAATTAATCGTTAGCTATATCAAAGGCCTTTCTCGGTCGAGATCCAATTCGATCGATTGACTAGTCGTTAGGCATTTAATGTTTAGCATGTGACTATTAAGGTTCGACTAGAAAAAGGGTGCTCTCAATCGAGAAAGAGTTTCCCTCGATTAGGAAAGGATTTCTCTCAATCAAGAAAACAACCCTTCTAAAAGAGAGAGAAAATTTTGCACCCCTTAACCGATCCTTGATTGGGAAAGGGTAATCCAACCGATTGAGCCAATTCAATCCACCCTTAATTGATTAAGCCCTTTTATTTATTAATAACTATCTTTTTCAATTCAAAACCTTTTAAACGAGTTTTAAGTAGTATTTAGTAGCCCAATCCAAAGAACTTATTCATTATATCTTGTGTAATATATCATAATTACCAAAATACCTTTATGCACAAAAGTAAACCAAGAACTAATTTAATCATCATAAACCACATCATAATGATATATGAACTCAAAACAGGGACCATTGAGACCCATAAGAGTATCGACTCCCTTAAAATCTAATTTTGAAGTTGATTCAACATTCCACTAAAGAGAATCAATTGTACTCTAATCAAGGAGGAAAAAATAGAAAAAAATCGACGAAATATCGCCGATATATTGCCTGTCGACGGGGGGCGAAACGACAAATGGAGGAGATAAGTCGGCCGGGCGATTTTTCGCCAAAAATCGCCAAAAAATCGGCGATATATCGGTGACACAGGATAAATCGGCAATTTTTTGATAAAATCGCCTGAGAATCCCGTGTGTCGCCGATTTATCGGTGATATATCGCCGATTTTTTGGCGATTTTTGGCGAAAAATCGCCCCTCTCTCTCCAGCGTGATCTGACGGCCCAGATCACGCCCGTGTTGATCCAACGCCCAGATTTGAATCCCAACGTTAACAAAGAGATCCAACGGCCAGATTGCTTCCAAATTGTGATCCAACGGCCAAAATTAATTTTAAACGGTAACTTAAGGTTCCAACGGCTATTTTGGCCCAAATTTCATCTATAAATAGCCAATTTTGCATCAATTTCATCCATCTTTGCTTTGATTCTTCATTTGCTCTCTTATTACTCCAATTTTTTCCAAGATTGCTCAATTATTCAATCATTTTAAGGTATGTTTGTTTGAAATTATAATTAATTTTGTTTGCAATAATTAATTCATGTATTTTTAATTAATTAGTATGTTTACATTCAATTGTAATTATTTTGTATATTTTTATTGAATTAATTTAGGTTATGATATATTTATTTTAGATGATTATTTGTGATTTAAATTCGTATTTAGAATTACATTAAACTAATTAACTTAGCTAAATTGTTTAATTAATTTAATTAACATAGTAAATTATGTAATTAATTTAATTAACATGGTTAATTATGGAATATTAAATATGCTCAATTTTTTATATTATCGCGATTTATTTTCATATTCAATTATGATTAATTTCAATATTTAGTAAATTTGTCATAAAATTATATTTAGATTTTAAAAATTAACTTAGGTAATTTATTTAATTAGTTAAATTAACATGAACTACTATATATGAAATATTAAATATGCTCAATTTTTTATATTATCGTGATTTATTTTCATATTCAATTATGATTAATTTCAATATTTAGTAAATTTGTCATAAAATTACATTTAGATTTTAAAAATTAACTTAGGTAATTTATTTAATTAGTTTAATTAACATAGATTTAAATTTAAGTGCATTTTTCTTGCAATAGATTTAGCATGGCTAGTGAAGGTGGTTCTGCCGTGCCAGGGCGAGATCCGGCTTGGAAGTATTGTTTACAAATTGAGGGTAATCGAAATGGAACAATTTGTAATTTTTGTGGGTTGGTAATGAAAAGTGGAGGCATCACACGATTCAAGTCTCATTTAATGCATAAGGACCCGCATAACAACACCAAAAAGTGTCCAAGAGTGCCACCCGAAGTGAAAGAAGAGATACGATTGTTGGTGCATGACAAACAAAAAGCAAAAGCAAAGAAAAATGCTGATATTGAAGAAATTCGTAGTCAATTACGTGGCACAATGGGGACGGATCATACACATTTGGTAAACGAAGATGATGATGATGAAGATGCTGAGGATGAAGATGTGTATATGTATCCGACAGATATGCACCCAGATGAGCGAGATGCATATCGATCTGCAGTTTGTGCCTCGAAAGCATCTAATTGGGAACGTGAACAACATGAGAATATTGTAGGAAGCAAACGCAAATCGGGAGAGTCTTCTATTGGTATATCGTCGACAATGCGAAAATCACAGAGTATGCAACATTCGCATCATTCACCCCCTATTGCCCCTTCGCTTTACAAGTCTTCTGTAGCAAAACAAAAAAATATCAAAGATATATTCAAGGGTGGTGCAATTAAAGAAACGATGGGACGCTTAATTAGCAAATTCTTCATTTATGAGAGTGTCGCACCCGCAAAAGCAAAGTCTCATCACTTCAAGAATATGATTATTGGTGCACAACAAGCAGGTAATTACTAATTTATCAAATGTTATATTGTGTTATACTTTTAATAAGTATAGTATTTTGTGACATGTTTTACATATGAAGTGCAGGAATGGGAATCGAACCTCCATCTCCATATGAAATAAATAACAAATACTTGGAAATGGAGTACAAAGAAATGGAAGCTTATGTGAACCAACAAAGGGAAAAATGAAAGACATATGGGTGCACAATAATGTCAGATGGATGGACAGGGCCCACGAAATTAAGTATTATTAATTTCATGGTTTATTCTAAAGGGACCACGGTGTTCCTTAAGTCAGTCGATGCATCGAACTATATCAAAGACCACAAGTATATATATGAGCTTTTGAAGACTATTATCAAAGAAGTCGGTAAGGAAAATGTGGTCCAAATTGTCACAGATAATGGGTCGGCATTCATGAAAGCAGGGAAACAATTGATGAAGAAGTATAACTTATATTGGACTCCGTGTGCGGCACACTACATCGACTTAATCTTTGAAGACATCGGTAAAAGACCCAATGTTATCGAGGTGATAAATAATGCTCGCAAGATAACTAACTTCATTTACAATCATGGTTGGTTACTAGCACAAATGAGAAAGTATTGTGGTGGAGACATTGTTCGACCAAGAGTTACAAGATTTGCTACCAATTATATTGCTATTGACAATCTTCTAAAAAAAAGGGTTGATTTGAAAAAATTGTTTATGAGTGATGAATGGGCACAACACAAACTCAGTCGAACAAAACTTGGACGAGAATTGGAGCAATTATTGTTTGACCATATGTATTGGGACAGATTGACAAATATAGTTTCATTATATGAGTCATTATACGTGGTGCTTCGACTTGTGGATTCTGAAGTTGTTCCCACAATACCATTTGTGTACGAGCTTATGCACGTGATGAAAGAGAACCTTATTCGTCAAGGAGCTGGAGATTGGATGTTCAAAATAATACAAGATCGTTGGCAGAAAACACTAAAACATCCACTTCATGCAGTAGGTACTTAAATACTATATATCTTTATAAGTTTTTACTTTGTATTTAAGTTTCTTTAAAAAAAAAAAATATCAACTCTACTAAATTTTATTGTAGCATACTTCTTGAATCCAAGATTTCAATATAGGCGTGGAGTTGGTAGTGATCCGGAACTACTTCAAGCTGTCCATGATGTTTTTGCAAAATTAGATCCAACTACTGAATCGCTTGGTCAATTTGGAAATGAAGTGAGTAAAAAATTGTTATTTTTGTCAATAAAACAATAATTTCATTCATCAATTTATTTGAATGTTTACTAACAAATTAAATGTTGAATACATAGCTTGTACTTTTTTGATATGCAAAAAGAGGATTCGGTGATCGAGCGGCAATTGCATCAAGGTCAACCATGGTGCCCGGTGAGTCTTTATAGGAAAAAATTGATTATTATTATTGTAAGTTCACCACATAAGTATTTATATGATTATCAAATTCGTTGCAGCTGAATGTGGTTTATGTATGGGAATCAAACACCTACATTGAGAAAGTTAGCCATCAAAGTTCTCTCACAAACTGCGTCATCTTCTGCATGTGAGAGAAATTGGAGCACGTTTGCTCTCATCCACACAAAGCAACGAAATCGTTTGGCTTACCCTCGATTGGAGCAATTAGTGTTTTGTTACTATAATATGAGGCTAAAGTTACGCGATATGGAGGCAGAAAATGATTGAGTTGCTGAAAAAGATTACCTTGATCTTCTTGACATTTCAGCCGAGGTGGGTGAGGAAGAAGATAATGAGTTGTTCCAGTGGGTTAGGCATATACACTTAGATGACAAAGTTGGAAATCCTGATCCACGAATTGCCGCTCATGCTCGAGAATTTGGAGTTAATGTTGAACGTGTGTTGTCCGAAGAAGTTCACTTTGAAAGTTTTAGCAAAGATACTGATGATTCCCTTCATACGACATATTCCCACCAAGAGATTGACTCCACAAGTGCTGGCCATAATAGTAAACCTAGTGCTGCAGGTACTTCTGCTTCTGGTTACGATGGTTCAAGAGGTGGAACTGATGATGGAGGTGATAATGGGGGAGGAGATATTGATGAACGTCGACATAGTCAATATCCAATCAGCCAATTTACTTGTGAAAATGATTTCACACACTGCACACAGGATGAAGACCATGGCTCTAGAAGAGCTGGTCCAGGCATAGGAGCTATTGGGAGGCCTTATAGAGGAAGAGAACGAATGATGGAACCATATAACGAGGAGTTACTTTCAGGGAGTTTTGAATCTATGAGTATAGGGACTCAATTTAGTGACTCCTCGAATGAGGCTAGCGTCTACCCTCCTCATGTGATGAGTTATGGTCAACCTTCAAGTTCAACAGATGAAGAGTATGGTATGTCGCATTATTCCCCTTCCAGACAAATGCCATACCAAATTCCATATCTGATGGAAAAAGGATTTGGCATTAACACATGGGTGAACTTTGAGTATCCTATCCATGTAGAAGCAATAGGCAGGACTCAAGAGATATATGCATGGCATGTTAGAATTTATAACCAATATTATCGAGGCTCATTGACTTGGTACCAATATTGTCTCCAACAGCAAGCCGGGGTTCCTTTATCTATCAATCCCATTGAACCACATCAAAACTCATTTTGGTACTAAAGGGACATTGCAATGTAATGTGTACAACTTATTGTTATTTAATGAAATGAAGTATTTGATGTGACTTTATAATGAGAACAATTACGAAATTAACATTTCTTATAGATCGACATGATATAATTACATCTAATATCGCAAATTATATCATATATATATATCAAAATTTTCAATAAAACAATTTTAAAATGTCTATTATACTTCTAATTATATTATTATGAGGTTTTTCTTGCATTTCCATGAGTTTTTAACAATTTTAAGCCTACCAATAATATCCGCCGATATATCTCCGATATATCCAAAAATATTTCCGATATATCCATAAAATCGAATTACCGATATATCCGTGATTACCGATATTTTCATCCTTGACTCTAATACCTTATGTAAACAATAACATGACATAGTTTCATATCTATGACTTATTATTCACTACATGCAGACTACACATAAATTGGTATCCGTATAATAAAGTAGTGTTATCACCTATCAAGATTGCATTTTCAATCCTTGAGTTACAAATGTCATTTATTATGTGATCAACTGACATACTATAACTCAAATGAGCATATGTCAAATTTTCACTAAAGAAAATGTTATAATCATAGTATCCGAGATCATCCAGGGAGACACATTGTTTCAATCCATGAAATATCATAGTGCCTTTATTGAGAATACCTATTATCACCAACTTCTATCAATAGTGACTTAATCCATAAGGATATATGACTACCTTATGGTCTTACCCGTGGGTCAAAACTTCCTATTGACTTTGACACAAACTCAATATCTTCTCAAGATTGAAAAGTTAATGCATTATAGTAACTTGGTAAATCATAAGGATATATGACTACCTTATGGTCTCACCCATGAGTCAAAACTTCTTATTGACTTTGGCACGAACTTAATATCTTCTTAAGATTAAGAGTTCATGCATTATAATAGTTTGGTAAATCATAATAATTGATAATCTTACGTCATGATTTAACGTAGATTATATCTAGTGTATATTGTATACATTGGTGTACTTATCATGGGAAAACCATCTCGACGACCTAAATAAGTTATCTCTCTAATTAAGAGGTAGTGTACTACAGTTTTAGATGAATTATCCAAATTTATGAACAACTTATCACTCTGTAAGGAACCCATGATTTGGATATTCTATGCAACTCTTAATACATTTCAGTCATGTACAATGCAAGTGATATTGGGAGTATATGCTCAAATAACCAATTAATGTAAAAAATGATAAAAGGCAACCAAAAAACATAAATAAATAAATCTACAAATGAATATTTATTTGTCATATGATGTCATATTTTTTAGAACTCAATCCCAATACTCTTTTCTCTCTCTCTCTCCCATCCTTTCTTTTTTTTTTTTTTTCTTTTTCTTTTTCTTTTGTTTATTTTCTCTTTACACCCAAGGCCTATTGCATCACACCACCTATCGATCGATTATCGGTCAATCATCATCAGCCAGTGGACCACCACCCAACTTTCCACTATCCTCTCATTTCACCACTTTCTCTCTCTCTCTCTCTCTCCCTTTCATTTTTT
Source organism: Vitis vinifera (assembly GCF_030704535.1). NCBI lineage: Eukaryota > Viridiplantae > Streptophyta > Magnoliopsida > Vitales > Vitaceae > Vitis > Vitis vinifera. Next base: position 6,941,996 of record NC_081809.1, on the reverse strand, counting down.
TTTTCTTTTCTTATCACATCACCACTAACTTGCCACCACCAGTCCAATGACACCTATCTCACCTTCTCACACAACTACCGGATTTCCTCATCTTTGAACTCCAAGAACAAGGTAAAAACCTTTAATTTTTTAATTTTCAGATATTGGGTTTTGTTTATGGGTTTTACATATCAGGTTTGGATTTGTTTGCATAATTTGTGATTTAGGCTTGGTTTATTTTAAGATTCAAGCTTACATTTTGATTCAGACATGTGTTTGGGCCTAATTGAATTCATTTGGCTTGAGCTTCATTTGGGCCTTATTGATTTGGGTTGTTGCTTGGTAATGGGTCTTATGTATTTTTTATTTGGGATATTGATTTTTTTTTTCCTTCATATTTTTAACAAACTGGTTTTTTTAATAAATCCTTCACCTCTTTTTTTTCTTTTAAAAAACTATTTCTAAAAAATAAATCCATATAGTCATTTTCTTAAAATATAAAACCCTTTTTTGTTTAGTTTATAAAATAAAACCTTTTTTTTTTTCATAAAATTAAAATATTCCATTTTAATAAATTGCAAAATATTTCTCTTATAAAACTTAAAACAACTGCCTTTTTAATAAAATTTAAATTGATGAAATCCTTTTCTTATTTTATTTTACCTTATTTTCAAAAATTACATTTTTAATAAAGTAAAATTTTTTTTTTTTAACTCTGAAATAACAATAAAACTTAAACCTTTTTTCACTTGTAATAACATAAAGAAATCAAAAATCATTTTTTAAAGTAATTTTTCTTATAAAATTGTAAAAATAATTTTTTTTTACAATAAAAAATCAATCAAAAGTCATTTTTAAATAAAAATCAATTAGGAATGCATTTTTGTAAATAAATGTGTAGCAATATTTTAAAATCATCTGTAAAAAAACATTTTTCTTAAATAACAAAAATTTCCTTTTTAAATAAATTTGTAAAAATTCTTTTTTAAATAATTTGTAAAGATGATTCTTAAATAAAATGTAAAAATCATTTTTAGTAAAGTTAAGCAAAATTCGTTTTTAGATAAAATTGTTGATTTTTTTTTATAAAATTATTATTATTATTGTTGTTGTTGTTGTTGTTATATTAATAAAAGTTGTGAAAAAGTTTGGTAGATAAATTTATAAACATCTTGCTTTTCATAAAAGTTGTAAAATCTCTTTTTAGAAATAAACTTGAATTAAAACATCTTTGGTAAATAAATATGTAAAAAAAAAATCTTTTTTTTTTTTTTTTTCGTAAAAACTGCAAAATTGTTTTTTTTTTTTTCAATAAAATTTAAGCAAAAGTCCTTTTAGATAAACTTATAAAGATTTTTTTTAAAGGTATAATTCTTTTTTAATAAAGTAAAAAAAAATTTTTTTTGGAAAAGTTAAGTAAAAATTCCTTATTTAAAATAAATTTGTAAAAATCACATTTTTAAATCAAATTGCAAAAGTCATATTTTTTGACAAATAAAATTGAATTTAGATCTTTTTGTACATAAAATTTGTGAAAATCATTTTGCAATAAAAGTCAACTTCTTTCCTTTTAGATAAAATTGTGAAAATGCAAAAATAATTTTTTAATATATATCAAAAATCAAATTGGAGTGAATAAAATTATGAAATTTAAAAAAAAAAAAGGATAATAATCTTTTCTATTTTAAAAAAAAATAAATTTCAAACTTTGTTTTAAATAATAAATTTGAAGTCTTTTTTATTTATTTATTTATAGAATTAAGATAATTTCTAAAGTTGTTTTAATAAAGTTGGAAAAACCCTTTCCCGAAAGGAAACAAAGATAAAAATCTTTTTTCTTCTAATAAATCTTTTCTTACAAAATCAAATGATAAATCATTTTTGGTAAATAAAAAAGAGATTGAATTACTTTTGTAAAAATGTCATTTTTTTTAATAAAAAATTTTTTTACTAATAAAAGTGAATTGAATTTAAATATTTTTCTAACTAAAATTGTAATATTCTTGACTTTTATAAAAATTATAAGAAGCAATTTAATTGCAAATAAAATTGTCTTGAAATAACTCTTATAAAAAATTTGTTAAAAAAAACCATTTTTGTAAATAAATTGTGAAATCACTTTTCTTATATTGTAAAATTTTATTATTTTTCAGCAAGAGTAAATAAAAATTATTTTCTTTTGAATAGAATCAAATTAAATTTTTTTAATAAAATTGCATTCAATGAATCTTTTAATGATAATAACAATGACTTTCTTGAATACAAAAATAAAATAAAATTGAATTGAAAATAAACAGATATTTTTTTAAAAAAATAAATAACTTAAAATCATTAATTCAAATTTATTTTTAATAAACTCCTTTAAAATTTATTGAAAAAATAAATTTTTAAATATTTAAAAAAAATAAATTTAATAAATCACTTTTAACAATTCTTTTGTCATTTAGTTTATATCATGTAATTTACTTCCGTTATTATTTTGTTGTTCATATAATTAATTAATTAATTATCATAATTTAATCTGCTTAGTAAAGACTCCTTCAGCTTGTCAGGGTACTATTGGTAGATGACTCTTATTTGAACTCGATTTTCGCATACACCATATTTTTTTAAAAATAAATAAAAATAAGTGTATGCTTTAACTTTTTTAAAAATATATATATATATACACATGTGACCCAACTCAGCTTCTTGTCATACTTGCACTCACTGAATAAATTAGCCACGCCACTCTCATCGGTTGCACTAGTTCCAATCCGCAACCGTGACAGCCATCCCTCCAAATCATCTCGCCAGTCGCCACTGCACAACTCTCCACTCTCTTCAGCAGAAGATGTTTCTGAAATTCTTTCCAACTCCTCTGCTCTTCCTCTTGCTCTGTTCCTTGTCTACAATCTTAGCTGACTATGATGCAGATCCAACAAGAAGTACTATGGAACAGTTCTCTGGGTACCCGACTCAAGAACCCGACTCCGTCTCTTCCTTCTCTGTCGATGCCGTCTCTTCCTTCTCTGTCGATGCCCAAGGTTTACAGAAACAGGTATGACGGGAGAATTTTAAGGATTGTAATTTACTTGGTGGTTTGATTATGTGGGTTTCAGTTTTTTTTTTTTTGTTTTTTTGGGTTATCTTGAGTTGGGTATTGGAAGAGAGATTGGAAACAATTGTTATTCCTGATATGTTGTTTGATTATTATTGTCTGTTATTGCTTTTGGTGCCGTGAAGTGGGTGTTCATGGGGCCCTTCAACGGCCCTCACAAATTGTATTTTACTATCAACTGGGAATGAAACCGTTGGTTTCTGGATTCAATTTAAATGGGTTTGTTTTTTTGTTTTTAGATTTATTTATTTATTTATTTTTGAATATTGGTTTGAAACCAGGGCGATCTAGGTCACTCTGTTTCTCTTCTTTGGTGATTTTGAATTACGTTAACAACCTTTTTTCTTTGGTAGATAAATGAAGAGGTATTAAGAAGCTCCTAGGACAAAGGGGCGCATGTACATAAAAAGTATAGAGAATGCACCAAAAAAAAAAGGAAAGCACAACCAAGAAAACACAATCCAACCATTCCCAATTTGAAGTATCAATGAAATCCAACGAAAAACAAGACACTCTACCTGGTGGACTCTAGACCAATCCAAGGGGGTTTTGATAATGGCCCCCTTCAATTTTGGTAAAAAAGATTCATCTCGTTGGAATCCGACCATTGCACTCTCTCCAAAGCCAGCAAAACAAGCTAAGGGGGGCCAGTCCTACACTTCCTCCTCTGCTTATGCATGTCCTGAATTTTCTATACCAACATGGGTGCACAAGTGGTCCAAGCCTCTTTATCAGGGAATTGCCTTAGGTCCATACAACACATGAATTTGTAATAGGACTTCACCTGGAACTGTCCCTTCCCTCCCATCTCCCCTCCACATCTATAACACCCAAATCCACTGTGTTCATCCAAACTCACAACTTGAATGTGCTCACCTCTAGCTCCTCATTCTGAAAATGCCTTTGAAAACAAGGGCTCTGATGACCTCGACCCTCCCTAATTGTCCACAAATCCACTACTCTAGCATTTTTGTGGAGATAATACTGTAGACTGGTGGGACAGGCTCTTTAAACAAGCTTCCCTGAATCGAACTACCTAACCAACCCTTGGTCCTAGTCCTGTTCCTAACCAAAATAAACGTTCTAATTCTGAACTCTTCCCACTCCTCTATGATAGGTTCCCACAACCCCACATTGAAAGTCTCTCTCATCTCTTGCAAGTACCATCCATTGCCCAACTCTCCAAATTTTCCTTAGATTGCCTTCACAAATTATCATTCTAAATCACAAATATCCACAATCACTACCAAGCAAAGCGATATTTGGAGCGTCAAACTTTCCAATCTCCATTCTTTTTATCTGCAAACATCACTGATAATTCCATGACATTCATCTTTCTCCTCCCTAGATTATCCCTTACTAGAAATCCCTTTGGATCTTTTCTAAGTTGGTTCTCCCTTTCCTGTAGATGACAATAAGGACATGAAATAGATCAAAGAACTTGAGGAGGTGCTTTTAATAAGTTTCACTTCCCCCCTTCCCCAAACAAATATTGTTTCTTCCAAGGGACCAGTCTCGGTTTAAAGTGCTCCTCAACCGAATCCCATACTGCATCGGGCCTATGAGCTACTCTCAAAAGAAGGCCTAGATAGGTAGCAGTAAAGCTTCCAACGCTACAACTCAACAAATAGGCTAATCCCTTAACTCCACCATTTCACCTATTGTAATCATCTTGCTCTGCCATAAATTGATTTTTGATCCATCTCAAATACCTCAGTTATTCTTTGCTAACCTTGAAGAAAAGCAAAGTTAGATTCCTTCTCCTCCTAACTTAAATCCACTAATAAACCCTCACACTCTGCCCTTGAAAAGAAACAGCTAAGAGCTTCTGTAACCAAGACAAAAGGATAAGAAGAGAGTGGCTCACCTTGATGTAAATCCTTAGAATTCTGGAAAAATTAAATAGGTGTATCATTCACTGGAAGTCTCATTGTGGATATGCAATAATAAATCCACCTTATCCTTGAAGGCCCAAAATCCATTTTTTTCCATTACTGAAAGGAGAAATCTGTAGCTAATATAATCATAGGTCTTCTCTATAAACAGTCCGCACACTAATCCCACTCTATTACTCCTCTGCTTTGAATCTATAGTCTCATTAGCAATCAAGCCTGCATCCAAAGACCGTCTACCCTCTGCACTAAAACTCTTGTTCTAGAATGACACATGAAGTACATGGAATTAGCTGTGTTAATTCTCAAGGTATGTTCAAACACTGCATGAGTTGATCATGTTCTGGGTAGGAGTTCTAACGAGATAATTGCAGTTTTGGTAGCATTTAAACAGGTCTTTTAGTTCTAATTATGCATGTTTAGAACAAGGGAAGTTTAGAAAATGATGATGCTGATGTCTTGAATTACACTGTTAATCATAGCAATGATAAGGAGAAGTGGTCCCATGTCCATCTTGAGATTGCATTCCCATGCAGTGAATTATAGCAAATTAGCAATGGTAGGAAGAAGTGGGTTCCTGCATCTTGATATCTCTCTGTGAGTGTACCTATGCATGCTTATGCAATGGAAGATAACAATCATTGGAAGAAATGGGCTCATTTGCCTCCATACATTCCTCTATGTGAGTGCAAGTGCACATGCTCATGCAGTGTTGTGTGATAGTTTCTATTACTTTGAGCATATAGATGAAAGAAATAATTTGAATTAATTTATCTCAGTAGACATGTGAAACAGTTTTTTGTTTAAAAGATGTTCTTGCAGACTTGTAGTGGATGCACCTCCTGTTTGTTTCTTTCAGATGTACATGTATGCATGCAAAGACAACATGTTTCTAAGTGTGTACTACTGCTTAGAGTCTGACTTTATCTTCTGATTTTTTTTCTTTCCTCAGATTGATGAGCTATCAAATTTCTCTGATACACCTTCCCCATCAGTAACCAGGATTCTGTACAGCAAGATGGATGTATTCGCTCGCAGGTATTTATAGGGAGAGATAAAAACAGGGGGAAAAAAAGACAAAGGCTAAGGAATACATATGCTATTTATTGTGTTCAAAACTAGGACTTCAGTCGTAAACTTTGTTTGGAAGTATGGTATGCTCTAGAGGAGGAAATTTGTTCGTTGTTAAATTGCATAATTTTAAAGAAAATTTTGATAATAAAATATAGTCAAGATGTATCAACGTATTGTAATATCTTTGCTATCATATGGATTGATAAATTGATTTACTGGTTAAATATGATCTCACCAGCATGTATGAATCCGTTGACTTATGCTGGAAGAGATGTTAAACAAAGAATGAGCCTCCATGGCTGACTTGTTGTCTAATGTGTTAGCTATCTATTGAGATATGTGTTAGGTGCATTATCACAATTACTTTACCTCCTCTCTCTCTCTCTCTCACTCCCTCACTCACTACTCATGCACACACACACCCATGCAAACATACATATTCACACAAACCTTCTTTATCTTTTATGTTTTTCATTGTTTGATTATATATATATATATATACAATGATGCAAAGAAGAAGCTTTCATTGATGCTTCCTTATGTACTAACTCAGACACAACAAAGTTAATAGTGGAAATTGGACTTGCAAAATTCCGAGTTTGGATATTTGACTGTTTCTAAAAAGAAGCTCCATTCTTGGTGTGTTTTTATTTATTTATTTTATTTTAATTTATTTTTTTATTTGGTGCTTGGAGCTCTTATTTCACTATGATAAATATGTTTCCACTTTTCCTTTTTATGCTTCACTAGCATGTTTATTTGTGATGATTATGAAAAGCTCCAAAGGGAGCTCAATGATGATTGGGCTTTTGACCTCGGCATTGGCCAACACAAATAACATATTGCGTCATGCCTCAAGATCAATGGCAACTAATGCCCATGCGTTAACATTGCATTGCAAAGTGTTGGCTTATCTCAGCGAGTGAGCTAATTAAATGAAAGCCTGTGCCTTCCTGTTACAAATTTTCATGATGTCTAACATATTGGGGAATTAGACGGTAAACAAGGTTCTGAAATGGCTCTTTTATTGGATTAAGTTCTTTTGCCTGATTCATTTGATACATCACCCACTTCTTTACCTTGATTCCCTCCAATTTATCCTTTCTCATCTGCTGAAGTTGATGGCCACACATACATAAAATGGTGATAAAGATGTGGAGAGAATCAAACTGTTTGTGCATGTGTATGTACAAACATGCATTCACATTCTTTGCAGTTGGTGGTTTCAGTTCTCATATTTGCTTGTCTGGAGGGCTGCTTCTCTTTTGTACAATTTGGGGTTATCTTGTTTTGCAGGATTAGGTTTTTTCCCATTCTAGGTTTTTGTTCTGCTTTATTTTAATTTTTTTTCTTTTTTTTTGGGTTTTTTTCCTGGGGGGCAGGGGGTGGTGGGTGTAATAGGTCTTGTGGTTGCCTTCAAGTTCAAATAGGTAAATAAAAATAAAAGCTTGGAGACACATCACTTTATCAACCTCAACTCAGCAATTACTGTTATGGTTCTCTTTTAGGTTCTGAAACTTTTCCTAAATTTGGTTTTCCATAGGATTTCCAGGTTGGATGTATTATACATGTGTACATGTGCCTTTCCATAAACTTTTTTGCCCATGGTCTAAGGAAACTATTGTCTTGTTCTGACTGATAACTAAGAATATTTTATCCAGTTTAATTCTGTAAAGGCATTGGTTGAGTTAAACCCATACATGCATTTGTCTCCAAATTTACCTTGTTTGCATGATTGCTTGTATGTCTTACAGGTTTTTTTCTTCAATATCCAATTGCAGATACATTAAAAACTTGATGGGTCTCTCTGGTCTCTCTATTCGAGAGGATGCTGTTGGTAACATATTTGGTCGATGGTAAGTCATTTTATCTTGAAATTGTGTTCTTAGCGATTTAATGGAGGCCATGCCCTAGATGGAGCTGAACAGAGTATACAATGATCATGTAGCAGACCTGAAATAGTTGGAACATAATGCTTTTTTGTTATTGATGTTCTTGTTCTTTTTCTTGTTGTCAGATGGCACAAACAGGACACCTTGTTTCCCCAAGCCCACTCAGTCCAGAAATATTATCTTTCTTCCCTTTGAGATGACACTTGTAGAATGCAAACTAAGAAATTGTACCTCATGAGTTGCAAATCTAATTCTGTTATAACTCCAATTTATATATGGTTATCCGTTCCTAATGATTCCCTCTGCTTTCTGTGCCATCATTCTTATATCTTTCTTACATTTTTTTTTCTTTTTTTCAAGTGATTTGTGTGTGGCATAGTCACCTCTTTTCTATTGGTTGACTATTTTAGACTTTGAGGATATGCTGAACTTTATTTGTTCTCTTTCTTAGGTCACATTATTTAATTCTTTGCTATTGTTTCCATTAGTTTTCTTCTTGTTTCAACTGTATCTGATCAAGCTCTTCATCTTATTTCCCTTTATGCAGGGAAGGTTATGAGCCAGAGCTTACTGCTGTTGCAACAGGTTCTCACATTGATGCTATTCCATACTCTGGGAAATATGATGGGGTCGTCGGTGTTTTGGGTGCAATAGAAGCCATTAATGTTCTAAGAAGGTGTGCAACTTGCTTTACTGTTGTAAATGTGGATCTCTAAGATGATATGTTGCAAATGATGGAAATAGATTATCACATTGAAGCTATGAAGTAGGCAAGTCTAGGACGCTTTAGCATGCTCATCTAGCATCAGAAACTTTCTGTTTTTACAGTGTTCATGAATATAAATGCAAATGGGTTGCACAGTTTTTATGCACAAAGTATATTGGATTAACTGCCCGTGTGCTTTACCCAGTTTGGTGTCAGCATTAAGCTGTGCCTAACAAAGGCATCCTTCTTGCAAACGAAAGTTGAACCCAAATGTTGCTGTAAAGGGGTAGGTTGATCACAGCATGGATTTGCAATCCCAAATTGTCCACCAAGGGGCTTGGAACATTACCTGTCTCTGCACCCAAATATACTGTGAAGTCCTCTTGATATGATTTTTAGCAAAGTTTGCCATCTCAGTTTCTTGATTCAATCTCTTATTTTGTAGGTTTTGAGGATTCTTTTGAAAACTTAATGGTGTAAATGACCATATCTCTTTAATTTCAGTTCACATATGGTACTGAATTGAGAGTTTTGAATTAATTTCTTTGAACTTTGGGAATGTTTTACAAGAATTTTCATGATTTTAGGAAATATGACCACTTTCTTAAAACTTCTTAGGCTGCTTCTAAGTTAATCTATAGTAATAGCTTTCCTATATTATGCTGAGTCTGAATTTTACAGGTCTGGTTTCAAACCTAGAAGGTCATTAGAGGTGATCTTGTTCACTTCAGAAGAGCCTACACGCTTTGGGATCAGCTGCCTGGGAAGGTTAGGACCATACTATGGTTACAATCTGACAACTATATCACTCAGTATATTCACATCCATTCTTTCTGCAGTTATTTCTATTAATTTATTGACTTTATCTTCACAAATAGAAACTTACATTGTGAATCATCACACTGGTTCTCTTCTAATGGAGGGTGGATGGATTACATTATCTTGTTTTTTAGTTTACTTTCCTCAGGGATATGATATGTTATCTTAAATGTGCAGCCGCTTATTGGCCGGGAATGAAGCGCTTATGAAATCTCTTGAGACAGTTGTTGATAGTCAAAACATATCCTTTTTTGATGCTGCCAGAGCTGCTGGGTATGCAAATGATGAAGAGGATTTGCCCAGTGTGTTTTTAAAGAAAGGAAGCTATTCTGCTTTTGTGGAGTTGCATATAGAGCAAGGCCCCATTTTGGAGGAGGAAGGTAGGCCTCTTTCTGTTCTCATTTTATTCTTTTCACAGCCACAACTTTCAAAATTCCCATTTATTGGTCTATATTTTGATGTAGGAATATCTATTGGCATTGTAACTGCCATTGCTGCCCCTGCAAGTATCAAAGTGGATTTTGAAGGCAATGGAGGCCATGCGGGTGCTGTCTTGATGCCAAATAGGTGATGATTTTCTAGATGCCTAGGCAAACACCACTCCGTGCTCCTGTAAAAAAATGTCAACTCTTGATGCATAGTTCCTCCATCATAAGTTCTTTTTTTGTCTCTTTAATACACACACACACACATATATGTATGTATGTGTGTGTGTATGTATGTATGTATGTATATATGATATTTCCACTCATCATGTAGTTGCTTGAACTGAACATACTTGTATGTTTTCCTCATTCAGGTTCTTGTTTCTCTATCAACTTTTTTTTTTTTTTTTTGGTTGACGTTTCTCATTCACTATTGAGGTTGATTATGTTTAGCTCGTGTTAAAAAAATTTCACAATATTAGAAGTTTTGCTTTTCATTTTGAATTTGTTTTTACATGAATCACGTATATCTCTACTTCTATTTCATACCCTTTAGTTCTGGAAAGAGGAGATCGGAAAATATATAAAAAAGACATAGTACTAATTGCTTTCCTTATATACTCAGCGGTATTATTCTCTTAGCTGTCAAAATTTGAAGCCTTGTGGAAGCAATTTTATAATTTAGTTATTTTATTGTGCTGAACAAGATCTTTTACTGTTATATGTATGATTGGAGCAGAAATGATGCAGGATTGGCAGCTGCAGAGTTAGCACTAGCTGTTGAGAAACATGTGTTAGAATCTGGATCTATTGATACTGTTGGTACTGTGGGTGAGTCATGTTTTCTTCATTCCTGATGTCCAAGTGCAGGAATATAGTTTGGTTATTACATACTGAATTTTATTATATATATTGATATTTATATGTATCTCATAGAACAATTAATTTTTCTTTTTATAGGCTGTATCTAGTAAAACAATTAATGCTTTACCTTTTATTTGTTACCTTCATTCTTCCAAAGCTCAGAGTCAAGTGATAAATCCCTGTCTCCCCAGGTATTCTGGAGCTGCATCCTGGAGCAATCAACAGCATTCCAAGCAAATCACATCTAGAAATTGGTATGGTTCTTTTTACTAAATAAGTTTTCCAGGACAAGCTACAGTTACTGAGTAGCCAATGGTGTTTGTCCTCATGGTTCTGCCATATGAAGGCTTAGTAGTATATATTTCTACGCTTTCTACTCGATAGTAGGTACTCTTCGTATATAAGATTACATTATCTCTGTCCAATCAATGATTTATGCTATGTGATGTGTAGTCCTTTTCTATTTTCTTAGAACTTTTCGACATTTGACAGACACACGCGACATCAATGAAATGCGAAGGAACACTGTAATTGAGAAAACCCATCAGTCTGCTATAACTATAGCCAAGAACCGTGGGGTCAGGCTATCAGAATTTAAAATCATCAATCAAGATCCACCAGCACTTTCAGATAAATCAATAACAAAGGCAATGCAAGCTGCATCTCAAGAGCTAAACCTATCGCACAAGTTGATGATTAGCAGAGCTTACCATGATTCGCTGTTCATGGCCAGGTAAGAGAGAGGAAGAGTTCCTTTGATACTTTGACTGCTATGGGTCCCCCACCTTCTTTATGCGTACCTTGTAAACAGAAGATTTGGTCCCAGTGATAAATGGGTCTCTCCAGATATTTATCTTATATAACGAAATGTTGGATAGTTTTGGACCTTTGAGTTACCCGATGATGATGAGCATTTTAAGATGAAAAATGTGAGGAAAATTGCATGATTGAAACATCGTGAACTTCAGATTAGAATTCCTATTTAATGTGGTCTTAAAGATTTCAGATGGTACTGAAAATAGTTTGCTCTTGGTTTTCTTAACTGCAAATAGCTGCTGATCTTGTAATGTCATATTCCTTGCAGAATATCTCCAATGGGTATGATATTCATTCCATGTTACAAAGGTATGAGCTATCATCTCTCTTTGCTACAACTGAAATTCTTTCATAACCTTTTATACCATGTTTAAATTATGGAATGAAGCATGATTGGTTTCTGATTGCACCCTTTTCTCCAGTATTTGTGTTGGTTGAATTATGTGAAACATACTGATTTCTTTGGTTTGATAACACCCTTGCATGAGTGCACATTCAACAGCACACTCAAAACTAAGGGGAACCTGTAGGCACATTGGAGGCTACTAGTTTTGATGAGGTAGCATGCAGAAACAAACTAATCAGTACTCATATCTATTCGGTTTTGCAGGATATAGCCACAAGCCTGAAGAATATGCTTCCATTGAGGATATAGCAAATGGGGTCAAGGTATTAGCACTAACACTCACCAAGTTGTCCCTGTACTAATGCATCTCATCCACAGTTCTCAATAAAGCCATGTTTCTAGCTGCTCAAATTTTCACAAGGGTATACTTTGTTTATTAGTTATGGCACATTTTTTCTACTGAGAACTTATATTTGATTTCCATGTGAGATTAACATTATTGTAAAATATGAAGCTGATTTAGTAGCCCAATCGGCTTCCATTCCTTCTGCAAAAGTTAGACCTAGTTGTAGTTATAATGTCTATGAACTGAAGAAAATCAGTTTCTTTGTCTCAAACTGCCGTAGCCTTATATTGAATGTAAGAGTTGTAAAAACTCAGTAGACGAATGCCCATTTGCCATGAAACAGTTGATGAATGCTCATTTGCTATTGCCATGAAACTATACATTTTTGAAGGGAACAAGAAGAGTAAATCTGAACTCCTTAACAATGTTACAGGAATGAAAATAGAAACAAAGGGAAGTGCACATATGCCAAGGTTCCGTTAGATCTGCCCTCCACCACAATCTGCATTTGATCTCAATTTCATGATCATGTTAGCAGCAGCTCTAACTAGAACTTAGCCACCTATTCCATGTATATATCTAGAAAACGATCAGCCAGAATAACCACATAAGAACATCAAGAATGTAGAAAATGGAGCTCTATGACAATAGCTTTGTCATTCCTTCTTGTCAGCATTCTCCTCTGCTGGAGTTGCTGCTGCAGCAGCAGCCACAGCGGTGGCTGCAGCCTGATTATCGGAATCCTCAGGTTTCCCCAGCACAATCTCAATCTATAAAAGAGATAAACCAGAAACTATAGATAGAACAACCACATTATGGGTAAATATTACTGAAAGATGGGTAATACCCAGTAAAACCAACCTTAGCCTTTTGAACTGTTCTTCCATTGGTTTCCCACTTCATGTCTACTGTTGATGTCAAAATCTCTGTTCCATTTTCCAGAAACGTCAATTTTTCCATAGGTAGGCAATCCAACACAACATACGGAAAAGAAAGTTTACTTTAGAAGGAAATGACTTCTTACTTTTCTGGGTTGCCACCCCATTTTTTTTCAGAATCTCAGCAATAGTGACAACAGATGGAATAGCTGGAATATATCACAGTAGAGATACACATTAACAATCAAAGAATGAAAGAATCACTCTGCAACATTAACATGCATTAGGGTACTACCATTAACATCCCAAGAAGACATAAGAAAGAGAAAAGATATTCAAGAAAGGATGACTGCAGATTCTGAGAAGAAATTCATATGCAAAAGACACTCAAGAAGTATTCGAGAAAGTACCCATTCCCAAGGCAGAGAGCTCCACATCGTTGTATTGCTTTATGTACCTCTGCAACATAGAACGCAACATTAAACAAGTCCCAGTTAAGAAAAAGATTCAAAGATGATTTAAATCATATTCCATGCCAAAGGAGTCAATCCATATATATAATGAAGATAATCCCCATTCAAGAACGGTATGAATCCAAATCAATCACGCTAGAACAGCAAAAGTTCTCCAATAATTCCAAGCAAAGAAAATCTAGATTAACATTGAAAATCCGTGCTATCATGAATCAATATCATACAAATGCTAGATGAAAGCTCAAACCCATCACAAAAGCAAACAAAGAAACCAACCAAAAACCTAGAAAATCCCACATTCACTCTCCGTTTGGCTTCGAGATCACGAGATTTCTTTTACATTAATTTACCAGCAACCGAGCAATGAATTTAAGTGAAACCCAAACAGAAAAAAAGAGGAGGACGTGCGTTAAAATTGAAATACCTTGGCGAGATTGATGTAGAAGAAGAGGGGTTTCTTGGAATTAGAAACTTGAATTCGGTTTTTCTTCTGAGTTTCAGTAGCATTTCCAAGACTCGATTTTTTCATTGATTCCTCCAAGTTCTCTGCAACTACAATGGCTTCCATCTCTCTCTCTCTCTCTCTCTCTGGGCAAAAATGGCGGGAAGGCTTGCTGTGGGTTGTTGAAGTTGAAACAGCGGTGGGGTTTACTTGATTATATAGGCAGCTGAGATGAGTGGACTCCCAATGGTAATTGGACGCGTGTTCGCGTCTGATTGGACTCTTCGTATGGTAGTTAGCTTGGAAGTTAGAAACGAAATATCGCGGTTAGCCAAAACTGAAACGCGCACGGCAGTTATTTGACAAGTACGGATTTGCCCTTGTACACTCCTTGGATTTAAAAAGTCGTTTGGTTATATATATATATATTCATTTTATTCTTGTTTTATAACACCCAAATTGGTTTGAAGATGATTTTTTGATCCTAAACTCGGGTTATTAATAAAAATTAAATTTTGCATATTTTTATACATATTAATTTTTTTAATTTAAATTATCTTATATATAGTCAAAAACTATAAACAAATTATTTGGTTTTTGTCGTATCCATAAGCTATGTAAAAATCATTTTTATAACCACATACTATTTAGAAATAATTTTATATTTGATTATAACATTAGTATTATTTATTAATTTTATTTGTTATATATAACCAATTCTAATAATATTATTTTATCATATATGAAAATTGCTTTGACAATGATGAATTTCATGAAACTCAAATTTGTGGTACTTAATATTTCAAGAAAAAACTATGTATTTTGGATTCTTGATTGTGAAATATATTTTGATGCGATGAATCATAGAATTATGATCAAAGAAGGAAATCAAGTATCCCTATAGGATCGAGTGAAAGCGTTATTTTTCATTCGGCTTTATCTCCATGAAGGTTTAAAAAATAAATATCTTATGGTAAAAGATCATTTTACTCTATAGAGTGATTTGAATGAAAGATACGACCATAAAAAAACTATGATTATCCAAAAAACTCGATATGACTAGGTGCACCAGAGGTTATAAGGAATATAACTCCACATTGTTCTAAATAGGCTTTCAATTAAAGTTGTATGAAAAAAAAAATCATAGAAGAAGACATGTTATAATTTTTCTTTACTATATTTCATGTCTTAAATGTGTTCTGACAACAGTAATATCAAAAGTATAAATTTATAAAATACTTTAAACTAATATCACGTCCTTTTGTTGTTGAACAAAATAATGAGTTTTTGATAAAAAATCATCAATCTCATCCAACTAGTTTTGAACCATTTTTTGAAGGAAATGCAATATCATCCCAAGCTCATGGACTTGGACAAAGATGAGGACATGGTCACAGTCATGGAAGAAATTTCCCATATCATGGTGCTCATGGTAGTCATTCCCTAAATTTTCAAAAAAAGAAAGCTTTATTGCACCACCGTGTCACAAATAAATAAATAAAACATTTTTATGTGTTTGATGTTTATCTTATTAGCATCAAGGACTTACTAATATCATTTAAAACTAATTAACTATCAGTGAGGTCAAGATAATCATCTTTATATGATTTGATGTCATGTTAATTCACACTCATCCCAAGGTTTAACCGACCAGAGTTATACAATGAGGCTTAATCTATCTCACATAATACATCAATTTTAAGCTTTGACTCATCATGAGGCTTATGATGGTGTCTAACCATCTTCGGTCTTACATGGTCATCCCAAAGTGATCAACCTTATACACTCATTTTAGGGAGATTTTTCAGCTGTTATTTTTTCAAGAAGCAATATTGTTACATATCTAACAATCACTCTCTTGATCCCTATGATGAACCCATGATCTAGCTTTGGTAATACTTAGTACGATGAAAGAGTTACCCATCTCATTTGAAAACCAATTGACTTTTAGACGAGATGACTAAATCTTTGATCACAACATATCAATAAGACTCTAAATTGCACTACAAGAAAGAATAGATTACAAGTGACATACTTAGAACTTCATATAAAAAAGTAAAAAAAATATAATATGATAAGGACGATTAAGAAAAAAAAATCAGAACAAGTCCACGACTTAAAAAAAAAAAAAAAGAAGAAAAAAGTCAAGACTTAAAAAAAAAATTATTATAAGAAGACAAATGTACAAAACCAAATATACTTTATATTAAAAAGAGAAATGGAAATTTTAATCAAGTTTTTAAAAAGAAAAATAGAAAAAGAAAGAAAAATTAAAATTAAAAGTATAATAGAAAAATAGTTTATTTGAACCATTTTGATGGTATTAGATCAATTTTCCAATTTTTCTACTTTCTCCTTGAAATGAATATTGCAAATATATTAGCAAAAGTAAAAGAGATGACAAAAAAGTCAAATTAATCATTAGAGATAATGAATTGGGTAGTTGAAGATTATTCCACCAAGATTTTGTCAATTTAAATTTTAAAACATCAAATGCCAAATTACCCAAAAGAAAAATGTTCACATGATTAAGTTTAATATCCAAATGTTTTTTTTTTTAAAAAAAATCATAATATGGAAGGGATGAATATGACATTATTTTATGGATAAAATAGATCTTTTCCAATTATGGTGGACAAATAGACCATAGGGCTAAATCAGGTAATTTTCATGGGTCAAAAACCACTCCCAAAAGAAATGGCCCAATGGGCTTTCACAGAAGCCCATGATAAATATAGTAAGAATGAAGTGAATGAATCTGCCTACATGGTGTCTATACATAGAAATTTCTTGTTTTGAAACCGTTTTTTAGAATAGAAGAAAACAAGTTTCACAACCATTATTTTCTATTTTTTATTTTTAAGGAGAGAAAATAAGATATTTTTAGATAACATTTTTTAATTATTTTCACTTATTTTTTTAAAATAATATAAATATATAAAATGATTAAAAATAAAACATTACATACAAAACTTATATTAAAAAAATATTAAAATCAAATTAAAAACATCTCAAATTCTCAAAACAAACTTTTGTCTAATAGAATATGAGAAAACAATTTTTTAAAATTATTTCCAAAAACAGTTACAATATACTTTTTGGCCTTGTTAGTATACTTTCCACCGTCATGCACGCCACTTCACTTGTAAAGTATATATTATATATATAGAAAAGATATGAAGCAATTTTTCAAAGTGCTTTGAATCAAACATGGCCGCATCTCAAGGCTTTTCCCCATCGAACTCACCCTATAAGGTAATAAGCCATGACGAAAGTCCCGGAACTCAGACATGAGACAACCACTTCAGATTATGACCATCCCTTTTGTTGGAGAGGGAGCTCTTCTTCTACATTCCATTTCTCATCAAAAGCACTTTTTTCTTTATCCTTTTACACAGTGGTCAACTGTTTCTTTTTGTTTCAACTTTCCTCCAACTGCCTTAGTCATAATCGCGGTTAGTGGCTACTTTCTACTCATTTCCCATGAATTATTGTTGGGTAGAAGCTTGGGGGCTTGACAATGGATGGGGAAATGGCTGCTTACCAAAAAATCAAAGGAAATTGCATGATGTGGGTAATTATTGCCTCAATGTCCCCTACAAATAGAGACACATAGGATGAGATGATACCCTCTATTACCATAATGAACACCCAAAAGTTGGGCCCTGAAAGGGCCTATTCTCTTCCAAGAAAGGGAATGCATAACCATTTAGGGTAAGGATTTCCAAGAAAGGGAAGAAAAGTTGGATGAAAATTCAAATTTGAGTTGTTCATAGTACATAAAGAAATCTAGACCATTCTATAAAAATATAATGAAATTAAGATACAAATTAACGAGATCAAAATATAAAATGAGACTTTATTGTTTAACATATAATGAAAAAAGGGGAAGGAAGAGAAAAGAAAACTCCATTAATTTATAGTGAAAACCAGACCGTGACCAATGATTGGCACAAGACGAATGGGGAGAGAGGGGAGGTTGAGATGGGGGCCATGGGGCCAGGGTTGATGATTCGTCGCAGAAGTGCGAACCATCCATCCAACCGTGAACAGTAGAGGGGTGGATGAAATTAAATTTTGTGTGACTAAACGAAGGAGAGAAGAGTATGATGGCCGTTGGAACTTACAATCTTGGAAGTGGAACCCATGTCAAATTTCCCTTGGAGTTGAAGATTTTATTAAGGCGTGATACAAGGAAAGATGGGTCCATTCCCCCATTATATTTATGCCTCAATGCTCTATGCCACCACCCCTTTCTTTTACTCCACTCACGTCTCCACCCCAACAAAGTCACACCCAGCTCATTCCTCATCCCCCATGTCTCCTCCACATTCTCCTTTCTTCTAACTACCCTCCTGTTTACCCTCTAATTTCCATGCCTAACCTCTCTCTTCAAATCTTCAACAATACTACTCACTACTCACTACTCACTCCTCAGAGAAGATAATAGATCGTAAGAATTAGTTGTTTCATATTTTCTTTTTAAAAGAAAAAACAGTTTCTAGAGCCTAATACACACGTGTGTGCATGTAGGTCCCTCCCCTGTGATCTACGTAAGAAGAAGCAAGGAACAACTTATTGTCATAATTGTCAAATTTTTTCTTTTTTTTTTCTCCCTTTTTTCTTATTCTTAATTTTTAAAAAGAGTTAATTCCACCCGTCTTCGGTTTTCGTTAAATACAACTAGTTCCCATTAATTTAAAAATTCGTCAAATACCTATCTTATTTATAATTTATTTAATTACAAAATTTTAAAATATTATAACTATTATTGATTTTAATAAAAACATTCTTAAAATACCATTCTTATAATAATCACTTCTACATTTTCTACTATTAAATATAGAAATTAAATGCCATCCAAACATGGGTTATATTATGCCTAAGAAAAAAGAGTTTAGTACCAAGTGTCATAGCTTAGAAAGGTTTAAAATGAGACCCAAAATGAAATTTGGTCCATAATTATTTACTTGCAACTTGTCTCATTTAATTACCCTTGATCCAAAAATATTTTTTGGAGATGGGATAGAGATGTGGGGGGCAGACAAAGGAATTAAAGAGAAAGAAGAGGGGTAAAATGGGAATGAGAGAAGAGTAGTGTGGTTTCAAAATTAATAAGAGGGTGTTAGGGCTTTATCAAAAGGGTTAGAAGGAATAATCAAGGATGGGCCTATGCAATAATTGAGATGCAACACCTTCTCTTCAATCTCACTTTTCTGTTCACACATCACACATTAACACCTCTTCACGACAATCTACATCCTAACACCCACTTATCCTTACAATTTATTCCCTAAATTAATTTCTTGTTTTCATTATGAATTATCCAACTTTGTAAATATCCCAAATAGTACACATTTATTCAATTTAATTTAATTCTTACCCTTAATTATTTTCAATAAATTAGACAAAGAACACATTAGAGAATATTTCTTGAATGTTTTTAGGTTAATTTTATAAATTTCATTAATCATTGAATATTATGTTTTGCCCTCTCAAGGAAAGGTTTTTTATTAATATAATAGTATAATTTATTGACACAATATTTGGTACAGGTTTTTATAATTCGGGTAACAAAAATTTTGTGTTAAGTAATTGATATAAAATGTTATCAAAATATAAGAAGATGAATGAATGAAATTATGATATAAATAAGAAGATTGACTGATAATGTTTTTTGGATAAAAAAAAAATACATTTATACATTATAGTCAGACCAAAATTGATATTAGTACTCTTTTGAGGGGCAATGTAGCGGTGATTTGTTATTATTATTAATATTTACCATTTGAAAGAAGATTGAGGGATGCGAACCCAAGACAAGGACCAACAAACGAAGTGAATTTCAAAAATGACGGCGTTAAGTAACGGCGTGAACACCGACGATGTCTGCGTGTGTTGTATATAAAATCAGTGAACAGACGAGACAGAAGAAGAGCTGGTGATCTTGAGCCAAGCCACGCGATAAGCCTCCAAACCCACTTGTCCGACACCTCAAATCCGACTTTACTTCCGTAAGAATTCTTCTGCATTTCCTGTTGATCTCTTTTTTTTTATGCCTCTGTGTAATGTAGGTCGATTTTTCTGCTCCGAAACGACCCCTCTTTGATCGTCTCGGTGGTGTCGGTGTTTTGTTTTTCTGGGTTTAATCGATCTGTTCTTGGAAGCATGTTTTTGGGGTTTTGATCTGGTTTTCTGGGTGGGGTTTTGTTTGTTTTTTAGTCGGGCTGGTGTTTGCATTTTGAGGAGCTGTTTGGTTGCTGAGCAACGGAGGGAAGGGGGAGAAACGAGAGGGAAATTTCAATGCTTGCATTTTTTTTGTTTGTCTTAAGTGGGTGATTTGAGTTGGGTTTTTGATTTTCTTTGAACCCGAAGGCAAGAAATGTGAAACCTGGTTTTTTTCTGTCGGTTTCTCGGTAAACAAACGGGGTTCTTGTTCTTTTTTTTTTTTTTTAATTGCTTCCATTTGATTTTTGGAGTCTTTTCTACTTTTGTTGCTGCCAATAAAATCGTGAGCTTGCGGATTTGTCTTGCCCTTTATATATCTCTTTCTCTGTTTCATTGCCATTGGAATGGGAACTTCAATTATCTGTTTTTGCCTCCTTACATTTGCTATGAAAGCAACAAGAAAGATAAGTGGCTTCTGTGAATCAATTCGAAATTAGTTAAATCTCATTGTTTATCTTTATAGGCATAGAATTTGGCGATTCTTTTATATTTTCTTCTTGAAACAGACCTAGAATGGCTATGTTATTTTATGTCATCTCTCTTTGGGTCCCTGCTTTGATTCGGTATCTACATCTACGGTTTAATTATAAAAGTGGATCTTTATTTTATTTTATTTTTTCATTCAGGCTGTTTGGTCACCTCTTTGAGTGGTGTTAAATTCTTGCTCATCAAACCTTGGCTTCTATATCTGTTGGAAAGTGTAATGGTTATGTTTGCTGCGTCTTATTAACTAATCAACAACTTTTCTCATGCTTGCCAAAGTCATTATGATTTATCCTATCTTTCTTTCTTTGCTTCTTGGGTTTTGAAAATTTTTCCTTGTTCTTTGCTATACCCTTTGGTTAAGCCATATATTTTTGTTAAATATATTGTTCTAACGTGATTTGTGATGAGACAAATTAATGCATATAAGTCTATCTATTTTCATACAAGTCTATTTATTTTAATGTCTTTAATTAGATAATTGTGTGTGTCATAATCTTGTATTTTTGTTAAAAAGAAAGACCAGTTGGATAGGTAGCCTCATAGACCCAGATGAAACTAAATGAAATATATGCCTACAACTTGCAAGATCTATGCAGAATGTCCTTCCAGTGATTGTCTCAGTCCCCCCATCATGTGTGGTCTTTCATCTGGAGGAAAAAACTAGGATGATATAAGTGTAAACAAAGGAGGTTTTCTAATTTTCTTGTGGGCGGCTCGGTTCCTTATGGAGATAACCCCAATGTCAAAACTTGGTTGAATCAAAGAAAAATGTGTATTGGGATTAGGGAAAATACTTCTTTTTCAAGTTTCTTTAAGTAGTTGTTTTGGAATGTATTACAAAAAATTAACTTCTTTGGGTATTCTTAAAAATGGAGGAATCGCTTTACTCTATTAAAAGACTAAGTTTTGTCTCTGGAAGGCAGGGTCTTGAACAAAAGATCTCCTCTGCTAGTGTGTGAACTAGAATCATAATGAGCAGGATTTAGAGTTTCTTTATGTCCATTTGTATCTACTTTTTTTTCTATAGCTTTATACTATATATTACTTTCCATGAAGTTGTTGTTATTATTGTTGTTATCATTTTTTGTTTGTTGTTGTATCAAATGGAAATGCATCAATTATCATTCTTGCACTGAATTGTATTTGGATGGCAAGCCTATCTAGGTTTAGTGTATTTTTAGCCATGTAGCACAATTATAAGATGAGTTTTGCTGGAGATTACAACATCAATCAAATTGGTAGGATCTAGAATTGCATGATTAGATGTTTGATTTAGATATGATCCATGGTGAAAGAACTTGATACTTACCCAAAATGATGTGGTTCTGATACTTTATGTTTCTTTCTTGCAGCACAATGGGGATGGAAGTTACAGACATTTGTATGGACAATGAGCCAAATTGTGTTATGATTTATTCTAATGGTGTTTCCTGTGATTCAAGTCATGAAACTGCTCCCATTCATCATGATTTTGCAGAGTCATATAAGCACATTAATGGGGACCCTGAACCCCAAATACTGGAAGAGAAAGTGGAAGGGAAGGAATATGAAGTGAAGGAATGTACTACTGAAAGCTCAGTTGAGATTTCTCAACTCTGTCAAGTCGAGAAATGTGAGGAGCAAGAGAAACCAAGCTCAAATTTTGAGGCTGACTTACCTGAGGAGAAGGTGAAATCTGAAGTCCCCAAATCAAAGGATGATAAGAAATTAAAATCTTCTGTTAAACCTGCATCAAAGCCTGCTGTTGGAAGTGCTCGAACAAATTACACTGTTCCACAGCCCTTTGCTCTAGCCACTGAAAAGCGTGCTTCATGTGGAACTCGTCCGTTTGGGACTGAATCTGATGTTGGTACTGTTGCAAATAAATCGTCTATTACCAAAAATTTGCAAACTCCAACTGCTACAAAGCACAACCAGGTAGCTGACACGGAATGTGGATTTCTACTTTTTTTTTTTTCCCAATCTTTCTGTGCCTGTACTTGCCAGCACTCAATATTATATCATATTCTTCTCTTTAGCAGCTTCTATGAAGTTGCTATGGCTTGTAGTAATGATCTTACTCTTTGACCTGCAAGGGCTTGTCTTGTGAACATCATCAAATTTTTCGTACCAAAATTTTGGAGAAAAATCCCTAGGTATTTTGAGATCCAAAAGGAACTCTTAGGAGCACTATCAGCAACTTGTAGTGTTGTTTTTTTCAAAAGAAAGACACAGGAATTGGACTATGGAAATTTGTTGACAAATCAACCTAAGATTAGGAGCTTGTATACTTCTGATATGGAAACTTCTACATTTTCTTGCAGCAGACCTCACTTTTGGTGCCAAGGAAGCCACTGGAACCAGATAACAAGAAGCATCCTGATGAAGAAGATTCTTGTTCTGTCACTTCCTCGTATCCTCTTATTCACAGAAGGCTAATCTTGATTTATTTTTCTCAGGATACCCCTTGTTTCTTTTTTTCCCACCTCTCTCTCTCTCTCTCTCACACACACACACACACTCACACTTGCATAGATTTTTAATTCAAATTACCTCTTTACTTTTTGAATTGAAATTACCCCTTTACTATGCACAGTACTGCACCATCTGCACGAACTGTTAAGTCCAGAGCAATTGTTGCATCAGCTCCTGTATTTAGATGCACTGCTCGTGCAGAAAAACGGAAGGAGGTAGTTCTTCAATCCTTTGTGTGGGAAACCATTTTTAAGCCTTATTTTTAGTCAATAGAACTTCTAAATCATATTGAATGCAACCATGTGAGACCTCTGCTATTTTCATTTTGCAATTTTAGTTTTATTCGAAGTTGGAGGAAAAGCACCAGGCACTGGAGGCTGAGAAAAACCAATGTGAAGCAAGGACCAAGGTATATTACTTTGTCAAGTATCTCTTAGCCAAGTGTAGTTTCTCCTATGGGACATTGCTCACACAGATGTAACTTGTTTTTTCCCATGCTTCTCTTGCACGCCTTAGTCTCTTTTCATGTTTGATTGTGTAGGCCAGATAATTATTTCCCTTTTTTTTTTCTTTGATCCTCAATTCCTGTGTTAATCTTGAAACTTTTAGGAAGAGCGAGAGGCAGCAATTAAGCAATTGAGAAAGAGTTTGATGTTTAAGGCAAGCCCAATGCCAAGCTTCTATCATGAAGGACCACCACCCAAGGCTGAACTAAAAAAGGTACCACATGCTCTTGGTCTATGGAATTATGGGTTTCTTTTATACATACAGGAAGTGCACAGTTCCACTAGTGTGAAAAGAATGTAAAAGGTTGAAGACAATAAGAAACTCTGAAATCAGTGAAATGGTGTTTTGTAGTTCATCTTTAATTAAGTTCCTTGTCATCTATTCCTAGAAGCTCCAAATTTATCTTGGTTGATTTTTTGGGTGCCAGTTGCCCCCGACTCGTGCAAAATCACCAAAGCTAGGCAGAAGGAAGAGCTGCAGCGATGCGGTCAGTTTTTCTCAGGGAGACAAGGGGAAAGAATCTCGTGGCCGGGGAAACCGTCAGAGTCTTGGTAGTCACAAAGAAGACACTTCCACCATTCGTACTACTAACAGTAAGGATCAGATCAACATCCAGAATGGCAATGCTTCTTTCAAATTCAAAGATGAATCCAAACAAATGAGAGAGACAAATGAGTCAATCTCGCCGAATATGAGTGGACTGGTGAGTGGGAATATGGATATTGCTGTCCAATCTTGAGTTTCTGGTGAGTTATCTAATTTAAAAGAGGGGATGAGTCTTCTCTTGTTTCTTGTGACTGCTCTAGAGAATGTGCATTTTATTTTCCTTACCTGCAAAGACTTGTTGCAGTGGTTTGTGTAATGTATGAAGTGTAAATTTTCTGTAAGTTATACCTATACACACATAAAAAGTCCTCATTTGTTATAGACACTGTTCCTTCATCTTTCAAATATTGGAAGAGATTGCTTGCACTCATGTTCTAGTAATCTAGTTGCCTTGGGAAATCTCTTTAGACCTCGACCATTTTGTTTTGATACATGTAAGAAAGTGACTAGGCTGCCACGTTTCCCATATTTTATTTTTGATTCTTATTGAGCCCTTTCACTCAATAAAAATGAGAGTGGAAAACTGTAGAAGTGATTTCTTACAGAAAACAGAAACCTCTATTCATGATTCAGTTCATAACATTACCTGTTAACATACTGACTACCATAGTTGTGTGTTGGCTAGGAAGATTTTGGAGTTATTTACCATTTTTATACTGCCAGAGAGAGTAAGTGCTTGCCATTCAGGTGAATGGGTGGATGTATAGTTACAAGCAGAGGGACCCATTAGATGTCCTTTATTAGGGTGGAAACCCTTTTTTTTTTTCATGATTATGGTAAGCCTAATTATGAAAAGCTCTTCAAGGAAAAGAAAAAAGATGCCCATAAATTGTAAAGCATCTAGTCTTGGAAGTGTTTTCAGTAATTATGACAAAAGAAACTTTTTGAGCATAACATGCCCCATCTGTGGTAGCAAACTTGCTAGTCAAAAAGGACCCTGGCTTTAGAATTTTCACTTCTCCGTTCTTGAATATTCGATATGTTTGATTATAGTTTCTTAATTCATTTGAATTTTACTTATTGCCACAATAAAAAGACTGAACTTTGAAGATAATCAAGTTTTAGCAGTGTGTGGTCTATATTTTTATTCACCACTATTTTGCAGGATGGCCACAAGTGTAGGACAAAGGAAAAAGAAATTTCAACTTAGAAGCCTGACAAGTTTGTCAAGTGCATGGTTATGCTTTCTTGTAGTATTTTGTTATTCTGATGCATGTGGAAGTGCTTAAACCACCCTTCCCTTTACCTCTTCATTTTCTTTTCCCATACCGAGTATCTGACCAGAGGGGGACCCCATTAGAGGCTATCATTATACCTGAGTTTCACTTTCAGAACTGGAAGCCTGGCACTCAACCTTGCACAATCCTATATAGCCAAATGCCTCGTTTCTCTTAACTTCGAAAATCTGGTGGAGGCAGCCAGAATATAAAGTTTCTCAGAAACCACCCAACCATCACCACCTACTTTAAAAGAGGAGGTAAATTAACATCGCAACTAGTGAAAGCAAGTCTTAGCGTTTTGTTTTTCTAATGAGAGTGATGTTTGATCCATTATTTGAATGAAATTTTTTACAGCAAATCATTCCTTTTCTTGTGAAGTGGATTTTGCCTCAGTCAACATCAGGTTGCCTTGTGCTTTTAATGCACCTTAGTAATCTGATGAATGAGTGCGGTCCAGAATGTTGTATTAGGTATGACTTCAGCTTCTCTCTAGTATATTCTTTCTAATATCCTCAAATCAATTCAATGGCACCAGCTGTTCTTATAATTGCACAAAAGATTGAACTGAATATGGCCAAGAAACAGACAACAAATAGAACGAACAATTAATGCTATTAACTCACCAACATGATGATGTGGTTTTAGTGGGGAGTTCCACATCAAATTTTGATTCTTCTTTAATGCTGATGTGAGATTTTAGGGACAAATGGCTCCATGGTGGGTATTTAAGATTTATCTAAAACTGGAAACTGTACAGCAGTATTGTAGGTTGCAGTTCAGTAATGAATTAGTCCATGGATGGAAGGCAATTTTGTGGGTCAGCTCTCATGTTTCCAGGACAAGTTTGATTTTAGCTTCTCAGCTAGAAAATGAAAATGCTCACCCTTCAGGGGCATCTGATAAAGGTGAGGCCATCTTTGAAATGCAGAAGGCTATGACAATATGAAACTCCATTGCTTGCTGTTAACGGAATAGCTCGAGTTTCATGCACTTAAGCTCCATGCCCACACATTCACAGGTCTGATCAAGGGCTTTTATGTGCTTGGTTTCTTCATCCAATGATCAAATTGCTGTGTTGGCATTGGTAGTTTCAGTTTTTTCTCAAGCCCCTACATCATCAAAATCCAACTAATGGTATATGATACCATCTCATTTGAATGCACATGTTGTTGAATTCGAAGTGGATGAGCATTACAAAGTAAGGAAGTAACTTAGGCATAGTAAGCTCTATTCATACTTTTCCCCCTTCCTACTTTTTTCCCCTTTGTCACCACCCACTTCTTTTTCTGTTGGCTCTGCTCAAGCTTTAACAAGACAACCTGTGTTCCTTTACATTTAAGCTTGGAATCACACTATTGGGGTACACCCTCATTGATGAAGCTTCTCCCACCCCCTCATCTTCCCCTTTTCCCCAAGTGGGAACCAAAAGAGACATCCTTTAAACACCCCTGCCAAGATCATCATCAATCATCAGATACCATTCAGCTCCATTGGTCTAGTTATGGTCCATGTTTAGTAACTCAATCCATGTCGTCAATTTTCCAAGCAATGATCGGATGGGCACTATTAGTCACACGCGTCACCGTTATGAGGAGGGGGGGAGGGGCAGGTAGAAGAGCTTTTGATGGTCTTTTGTTAGATGCTAAAAGAAGGCCATTGGTTTGACCCTTAATATTGCACCAATCCTTGTTTGATTTGAACTCCATTTATTGTCAATGACGAATGGTCTTAACTCTTCATCAAAACCACTTCTATTTGTATTTCTCTTTTGACATTTCACCCTTTGCTTTCTTTAAACTAAGTCCCTGTTTGGCTTGTGGCTTTCCAAGAAACTATATGTCTATACAACCACACAGAACTTTCCTTTTGGTGCAACAAACAAGAAAAAGAGGAAAACAAAGAAGCGCAATTTCTTGGAATAGTTTTGTGGGATTGAGGGCATATGCACGTACAAATGGGTGAGTAAGAAGGCCTTTTTGTCTAGAGGTAGTTTGCCAAACACAGCCTCAGCCAGTTGTGTGTGAAAAGCATGATAGTGAGGGCGTAGAAAGTGGGACTCTCTTATGTCATTCGACCCCCAAAAAGGAACTCTCCCCTTCCTCACGTATATAAGGGCCCCATGAAAAACAATGCATGGCCATATCAAAATCAAACAGTTTCTCTCTCTCTTCCTCTCTCTCTCTCTCTCTCTCCCTCTCTCTCTCTGTGAGTGAACAGTTGAGGGGAACGCTGTCTGGTTCGAGACCACTCGCTTCAAGTACAGACATAATCTGAATGATCTCGGACCAGGCTTCATTCCCCCCAACTCAACAGTCTTCTATCTCTATATGCAGTAAGCCCCATTCTGTTGGCAAACCTTCATGCTTTTCATTGATCAATGGCTCAACTTCTCAACCTTCCCATGTCTGATCTTTCCTTCCTCAATTGGGTTTTTATTCCTTTTTCTCCTAAGAACTCCAATCCAAAGTTCCCGACGAACATATGCTCATACTGAGCTAAGGGAGGAGGCAATCTGCAGCGATTTGAGCAGGTACATGTTTTAGTTTATTTTGAAGCAAATTCAATTAGAATTTATGCCTCATACAAGTTCACAATGTGATTTTCTTCTTGTTCAGAAGAGTTTATACCCCCCAAAAGGCAACCTGAAAAACCTTGATCACAGAGGATATATTCCATGAGAATTTGTCCATCAACAGATTTAAACTGAGTTCTAATTTCAAGCAGATTAAGAAAAAACTATTGGTGTAATGTAATTTTTTCTTGTCGGTTGTTACTGGGTGCTTTATCATGCAAGTTGCTTAAGAATATTGACTGTAGAACAAATTTGTTATGAAAAGCTAAATAGGACTGTTTCAAAAGAGTATCTGGTGGAAGTTATTTTCATCAAGCTTCACTTTTTGGTCAGAGAAAAACCCCATTAAAAATAATTTTTTTCCTGAAGTTTGTTTCCAGCTACATCCATAGTCCACACTCTCTTTCGTCCTTTCCACCAAATTCTTTGAAAAACAGGGATGGGTTAGTGTGAAAATATGACTGAGAAATTCTATAACAAGAAAAACCAATGTCAATCAAACCCGTATCGAATCTTTTTGGGGTTGAATTTTTGGTGAATGGTCTTTGCTTGTGGGGAGTTACAAAGAATATAAGTTAGGAGCTTTCACTTTTCTCTCTTTTTTTGGTTGGTTTCATTTCATGAGAGAGGAGATATTCTTGGGGGCTACCCATCAAAGGTGATCTTTGATTTCTACTCCTTTTTCACCTTAAGACTGCCATCATAACAATCTCCCTTAGTCTTAGCCCATTCCACACTCTTTACCACCATGTGGGTCTGTTCTAGTAGACATCTTTGTTGGTTGCCCATACCCCACTTGCTCCTACTATGTGGTTCAGATCTCTAGTCCCAGCCCCCATGTGGGCCACATCTTCATGGGCATCTTCATGCTTCCATGTGGGGTTCAGCCCTAAATTTTGCTAGTAGTGCAGATAGAGGGGACTTGAAGATGGTGTCTACATTTTTGGTTAGCTCTTGTGAATTTGATGCCCAAAGTTGGGTTGACAAAATGGTACTTCCGTCTTTGGTTTGATAAGACTGGACAAATGGAGAAGAAGTCATTTGAAAGCTAATTACAATTTCACATAGAAAACCACAAGGAAAGGGAATATTTGCATGTAGAAATACAAGAGTTTTGTGTCCATGACTGTATCACTTTATCTATATAGAAGATGAGGGCATCTTATTCACAACAATGGTTTGGTATTTACTTGCTCTAAAATTATAATTTTTAAAAAATAATACTAATATTAGAAGTTTTTATCCATCATAAAATAATCTTTTATATAAGATAAAATAATGCTTTCGTACGTCCGTTTTATTAGGATTATTTTTCAATTATAAGCTATTTTGACAAAGTGTATGAAATAAGCATATACATAAATATAAACATGTGCATGTATACAAGGTAAAAGATGAGATTGTAATCATCATTTAATAACATATATGCCATGATTCCACAATCATACAAAATTGCATTATCACGAAATTTTATATGAAGCTCTTAGAACTATATATATAAAGCAAAGGGTAAATATGCCGGGGTTGTAATTGCACTTTAGCATTGTGGAAAATAAAGGTCCCAAAGGCTCAATCCAACACCCAAGACACAACTTTTTTCACCCTTTTCATTGAATTTTGAACCAAGAATGGTCCGTACAAGAATATAGAATGGATTGGCATCATTATGCTTACATAAGATGCCAATGAGGGGGGAGAGATATGGGGTGTGGTACAGTACTTTGTGATCCTGGAAGGGTCAAAAGAGAGGAGAGACAGCTTGAGTATGTATGACAAAAAAGTAATTCCTAGGCTCGATAAAGCCACCCTGAATTCCTTCTCCATATAGTAAATGGATTCCCAAATAACTTTTGGGTACTTTTCTTTTGGGGACTTGAGCAATTTGAAAACTCTAAAAAGCATTTAAGAGCAAATTACAAAAGAAAAGCTTAGAAAAGTCCATTTAAAAGAGTGAAAGATGAGATTTGTTGGGCATCACAACCACAAAGGTATTGCAAAAACATAAAAGTTGTTTTAGCCTAAGAGCATCTCCTTTTCTTTGTTGCATTTAATATTCAATTGTCAAATCACATTGGTGGGTAGAGACTTTGGGGACAGACGTTCATCTTTAGTGTCAAATTACCTCTCTTTTATATGATTCCAGTATTCATGTAGAATCAAAATTTATACTTTCCTTTGTGGCACGTGGAATTAGAGTTGTATTTGCTAATAATTTTGAATTCAATCTTATTTTCCTCCATTTGTTTGTGGGATCTTACCACCTTAGACTTCCTACGAATGCTTGAACCCTGTGGTCACCATTATCCTATGAGTCCACAATCAATTGCCAAAGCTTAAAAGGTAGCATTTAAGATAATTGTGGACTTATAATATATGCTACCTTTTAATTATGGACTAATTTCATATATATCTTCATAATAGATTTTTTTGCTCTTGGAGCTTGGGAGTGTTACTGACATTGTAATTGTATGCACCTGACCAAAAAGAAAAATGGTATGGATACCCTCTTCAAAATAGCAAAAACTTGAATAGAATGTTGGATAAATTAAATTTGAAAATCCAACCTAAGAAATAAAAAAGGTAGGCAAGTGTAGCAAAACAACAACCATTGTTCTTTTCAAGAATAAACTCCTTTCTACATTCGAACTTTATCATTTACTCACCAAGAAGTCACCAACATCTCTAGATAGTATGTTCACTTAGGCTAGGAGCTACATCATGTTGGAAGAAGATCTAAGGGTAATGGCACCAAAGGTCATTATCATCGAAAGTACGATGACATCTAAATCAATTGAAGGAGGAGAACCTTATGCCAAAAGAAGAGAGGGCACAAAGCATGGGTGATGAGATAGGGATTGAGAGTGGAGATATGGCCATTCTAAGAAGCAACATTGAGAGAAAGGAAAACACATGAAAGATAATTAGATAGAATAAATGCTTCTCACCAAGCTTTATAGAAAGATTTTGCAACAAATATGGAAGAAGGATATGTCAAACTTATTCCCCTCCCTAAAGTTTCTAAGTACCAAGCCTTTAGTCATTACCAAGAAAAGGCATTGGACTAATGATGACCAACACTTGAAAAGGTTGGTGGAAAACCTCTTGGAGCAAGGGCAACTACAAGAATTTGTTAAGTAGAAAGTGAAGTAAGGAAGTTAAGGGTCATCATAATTGTTGGGATAGATTCCTTAAAAGTAAGAAATGATGTAACAAGTTAGACTTGAGTTTCTATTATTCTATTCATTAATTAAATTAAGATTTATTTAAGCATTCAAGTTTACTTCACTTGTCTCATTCATGATTTGGGTGCATTAGAAATTGCACTTAAGGTCTAAGTAATAGGTTCCTTATAAGTTGATGAGTTGTTTATAAATGATTTATGGATTTAGGCAATCCATCTAAGATTGTAGTGCACTATCTCCTCATTGAATAGATACTAGTCTTGGGCATTGAGTTCCCATAGTGAGTGCATTAGTGTGCATGGTTACATATTGGATAAAACCTATGATGAATCATGAAATTGACTATTGGATAGTCACAATTTCACCAAGCTACTGTGGTGCATATATTCTCAACTTTGAGAGAATATTGAGCTAGTATTAAGGTCTTCAATGACTTTAACCTATAGATGAGACTCTAAGGTGGCCATAGATTACCTATAGATTGGGTCATTATTGATTAAGATGAGTAACAATAGGTATTATCAAAATAGATACAACGATATCACATGGGTTTAAGACATTATGTCCCTTGGGTGATTCTAAGGATTGGTGATCATAAAATTTGTGGTATTGTAGTAATTCCTTTAGTGGAATTTGACATATACTTTTGATATGCTATAATATATTTGTTGATCACATAATATAAGAATTTGAGGCTTAAGGATTATAGAAGTAATCTTGAGATGTTAATAGCATCTACCTCATTACATTATGGACACTAGTTCATGAGGAATTTACATGCAATGAATGGTTTTATCATGGATCGAAGGAATCAATTAAATTAGATTTAATCAATTTTTATCTTGATGATATGGGATATTAGAGTGTAGTTAAATCTTTTTAGTGGAATGTTGATTCAACTTTCTAATTAGATCATGAGGGAGTCAATATTTTCATATGGTTCCCAATAGTCCCCACTTGAACTCATATTCTTTGTTGGCACAAAGGTTTTAAGGATTTATAAAGAATTAATCATTTATGTATAGGAAAATACTTTGGTAAAAGTGCAAGGTTGCACAAAATTTTATGATTAATTAATTTTGATTTTTTATTAGGCTAATTAATTAATTAGAACTCATTAGGGTTAACTAACTAATTATGACCCATTGAGTTAGATTAAGTGACCCAAGCCTAAGTTGGATCAAAATCACTTAAGCTCATAGAAGATTTTATATAAACCCCACTAATTTTAGGATTAGACTCTTAACTTTTCAGACTATTAGTTTTCTAGATACCTAGTCTCCTCTTCTCTCTTTTCTCAAGATATGTAACCACTTTACACATGTGCTAAGGACCAAAAAATGGGCCATTAGGTGGAAGATTGACAAATTTTAAGATCTTTTCTATGAAAGGATATGGGTTGGAAACAATCAAACCCCAATTATGATTTCTAACACACCCTATGAGAGCAAAGTTTTGATTTTTATCATTTCTATTACACTTAGGATCATAGACACATGTACCTGAAAGCCCAAACTGATATCATATCCCTACCAACCAGCCTATTCAGAGGGATAAATGCATTAGAAGAGTATGGTAGACAAGACCAAAGGACCCTAAGGTAGCAAACCATGGTGGTAAGGAAAGTTCTTACCATGATCAAGAAAGTAGGTGCCTTTGTACATCATGAATTTTTCCTCATTATTTCTTTATTTATTGGATTTCATGCAAGAAAAACCAAAAACGTGGATGATATTAGCACATTTTTCTACAAATGAACTATTTAAACAGTTTTCTACAAATTCTTAATAAACACATTAAAAATTAGAAAATATCAAGTAACTAGGATATAATTTATTTTCTCACTATTTAAAAAAATTATTTAACTTCAACTCAATCTAATTTAAGAAAGTTATTCCTATCTAATAGAAGATGATTAAGCTAAGTTGAATTAGTTCATTGTGATTTATATCTCTTTTTGCCTAACTCCAAAATTGAAGCTTGAAAAAAATTCTCAAAAAAAGGTTAATTACTCATATTTCTTGAGCAATTATAGGCTTTTATAAAACTTACTAATTATGTGGTTGGTAATTTTTCAATATAGGATGGTTTTTTGGGTATCTTTGCTATTGAGCACCAAAAACCTTTACTAAAGTAAGGATGGAGGTAGGAGTCATCTAGTGGTGGCATGTAAATATTAAATGTTTTTTTTTTTATGATTTTTGAATTTAACCCTCTACATCTACTAGTTTGTCATTAAGCTTCTTATAATTGTCACTTTAATTTATAAGGTTCCACATGGCCAGAGAGGTCTTACATGTCCACAATTTCCTCATTTTCTATATTTCTTGGAGTTCTATATGCAATAAAAGTTTTTAATTTTGTTGTCACTAATAGTTACCTCGTGGTACCTTCAATTATTTTTTTTCTTTGAAAAAAACAAGGGTGTTGTAATTAAAACTTGTCTTTTCTTTTTTCTATTTTCTACCTTGCACTATTTTTGTTCTTGTCTACTTGAGAGCCTTATCTTCTTAATATTTTAAAAGGTTTTTTTTTCTATTCTTCTTTTTTATCTCTTTATAGGCAACAATATAAATAAAACTTCATAAGTTAAGAAACTAATACTTAGCCCTCAATGCAAGGGTGAAAAAAAATTGTCTTTCAGTTGCCAAATGTTGATAAGGATTAGGAAGGTAAAAAAGTATCTTCTCCTATTAAGAGGTTGAAATTGTTTTGAACATATGAGCCAACAACAGTGGGTCCCTTATATACTGTATGGTACCTTTCCCCAAATTGTTTTTTATCAACTAAGAAAGATTATTCACCTAATTAAATCCTTTCTTGCACCTTTTACTTAAAAGAACATATGCTTTTTAAGGCGATTTAGAGGCCTTAGATTTAGGAATTGGTTTTGGTCATCATCTACCATGTGGTATTCTCTTGAGTTCAAGAGCCTTTTATTATCTCAAATTTTCTTTAAGTGGTTTTTAGAAAGATAGCAAAAGGTAAATTCATCACTTAGCAAAAAGTCATTCTTCATTTCAACCAATAAGATTACACCCACCGACAATTATAAAGTACCCAAACATTCCTTCATACCTAGTCCTAAATCTCTCTCTTTTTGAGTTATAAGATAAGGATGAAAAGACAATCAAAGAGGATTTAAAGCATCATACATCAAAAGTTCCTTTTAAATCACAAAAAAGACTCCTACAAAAGGTGGTCTTTTGTAATTTGGGATTATTTCCTTAATACAAATGTTTTACTAGAGCATTAGGGAAAAACTAGTTGGCTAACTGTTTGGTATCATAGATGATATAGTAAGATTCTTGTTCTTCTTCTTATTAGCTGTTTTTTTTTTTTTCCTTTCTAGAATTTTTTTATTTTCTCAAAGTGTACCTATGTTGTATTATAGTTGCCAAATAATGTTACTTGGCTAGATGGTATATATAGTGTATAAAGGCAACTATTATAGCTAAGGATATCACGCTTCAACAAATATAAGTGACATCAATGCTTACTACTTTGATATAGCAAACTTGGAATCAATATACACCATTTTGGACAGGCATTCATAAAAAAAGGCAATGATTTTCATCGAGAGATTCAACTCGAGGATTGTGTATTGAGCTGTGTTGAATGTGGATAGGTTTCTATTGGCAGATCGGAGGGTTGGTCGCGTCCATCAACTCCTCATGTGTTCGTAATGGACTCTTGGGTGAATGCAATATAAGGTTAGGGTATGCACATTTCTTAACAGCAATTTCTTTTAGGAGAGTTGGTAGCGCCTGAGGTCTTACAAGTGGTATCAAAGTTGAGGCAAGGGTTTGAACCCCAAGGGTGTCATTGGGAGGGTGATTGTTGGCAGATCGGAGAGTTGGTTGCGTCCATCGACTCCCCTTGTGTTTGCCGTGGGCGCTTGGGTGAATGCACTATAAGGTTAGGGTAGAGAGTTGGTAACGCACGAGGTCCTACAGTTTCAAATTTATGAAGAAGTAGAGAATGCAATAGAGTATAAAGGGTCATTCTAGATGCGTTATAATGACTATGCAAGGCAAATAGGGAGAAAGTCAAGGCCCTCTTATTAGATGATGAGTTGTCTTGCCTATATTGTAAGGTTGAAGAAATAAAAGGTGTTTTCCAAAGTTAAAAGTTCAAGAGCCAATGAATGTTGGAAGAACAAGAGGTTGCATTTTCCAATATCAAGGAGAAACAAACTGCTTTCTTCCAATGGTAGGCGAACCATATTTATAAAATAGAGAATTAATCCATTGTGGTTTAAGTTGATGTCGATAGAAGATAGACAACATTGACTTTAATGCTATTTTTCAAACCTCAAGGAACAATCATATAGGTAGGAACAATGTTGATGGCTTAAAGGTTGCACCAAATTCTTAACGGTTCTTATATTTCGATTTTTTTTTTAATATTCTTGTGAATAGTAAATGAATGCCATGATATTTTTTGTATAGTTTTTATGCTATTTCTTTCTCTTTCTACATTTTTTTTTTATTTTTTCTTTTAAAATTCTTTTAAGGAAGACTTCAATTCGAGGAAGCCTCTATTTCATGGTCATATGATGGAGTTTTCCAAGCTTAAACACCTTGGAGTGATTTAAAGCATAGGAAAATCTTGTTAAAGGAAGCCTTTAGTCTAGGGCTGTGAGACCGACCTTTCCAAACATTTATGCTTTAAGATAATAAAAACAACAATTTCTAGTTAGGAGAAGTCCTCAATATGGAGCTAAGGGTTAAACTTATTCAATTTTTTTTTCATTAAGATAATATAAGGTAAGAAAGGTTCAATTATGAGAACTCTTCAACCCAAAGGCATGTCTAGAACTAGTCCAAACCTTTATGCTTTAAGATAATGTGGGGCAAGGGGCTTCTAATTAGGGAAAACTTCCAATTTAAAGTACGAGTAGACTCATTCAAGCCCTCAAGCCTTAGGAGAATGTAAAGCAAAAGAGATTCTCACCTACAATCAACCTTAGTTATAGAGCTGTGAGGTAAGCCCTACCAAACCCTTGTGTTGTAAGATAATTTAAGGCAAGTGAGATTTAAACTAAGGAAAGCTTAAAGTGCAAAACCATAGGGTAGACCTATCCAAACCTTGTGCCTTGGGATAAAAGGGATTTATTTTGAGGAAGCCTTCAATCTAAAGTTATAAG
This sequence comes from Vitis vinifera, assembly GCF_030704535.1. NCBI lineage: Eukaryota > Viridiplantae > Streptophyta > Magnoliopsida > Vitales > Vitaceae > Vitis > Vitis vinifera. The sequence continues at coordinate 6,905,540 of NC_081809.1, read as the reverse complement.
GCACACTCATCTAAACGTTTATGCCATACATAATGTGAGGAAAAAAATATTTTAGTTTTCTCAAAAGAAAAAAACTTCATTATCTTAGAAAAATGGTTGTAGAGTTTTGTTTTGTCCTTTAGTGGAAAAATTTTCTCATCTTATAGGCATCCTAGGATTAGGGCATCTCTATACCCTAATACATCTATGTTGAGCATGTACTCTTAGTTCCTTAATTTCTAGTGAATTGATATGGATTTTCTTATTATGTAACTTCCCATTGTCTAAGATCTCACATGTTGTCAAAGATGGCCCAAGGAACCAAGTCACTTTATGGAAATCTTACCTTCACATTCTTATTGTAGTTTTTTGTTATTTCACTTTGGTAACCTATCTTCAAATGGATTTCATTTTTCTTCACTTTTCAAAGAGGTCAAGGAGACAAGATATGTTTTACTAATTAGCTTATCTTTTGGCTTTTAAAGTCATTTGAGTAGGGATTTCGATTTACATTAGTATCAAAAATTTCATGCTAATGGCTAGCATATAGGTTGTTTCTTGAATTGGTATATTTTAGGTGGTCTTTTAGACTAATAGGATAGTTGATAAATGTTAAACCTAATATTGTTAGATTTTTATAGTCTCTTTTTCAATTTATCCAACAGGGTTTTATTAGTGCCCTCCACTTGATCATTGTCATTAAGATACCAAGAAGTTGAATAGAGGTTTGGGATTTTTATATCTTTACAAAAAATTTAAAAGTTTTCAACATTGAATTGTAGTAACACTATTAGAGATTAGGGCTTTGGCATCTTAATATGATAAACTATATGTTTCTACAGAAACCTTTTAATATTTATAGTAGTCATCATTGGATATCTTTTTCACCTAAACAAACTTTTGAAGCAATTGATTATCACCAGAAGGTGGCTTTTTTGTACATATATCCACTTGTAATGGTCTTATGATGTCTAAGCCTCATACTTCCAAGGATTGTGTGCTACTTTATAATAGGAGTTCTCTCTTGGGACATAGATAAGGGAGGAAGGAACCTCTAGCATTTATTAAATTTTTTTAACATCCTTTTGTATTTGAGGTTAGTAGTATCCTTGAGTAAGCATGCGGTTTGCCAAGGTCCTCCTCCTTAGTATGACTTTTGCAAGTTCTTTTATGGATATTTTTTAGTATGTAGGTTACCCTTTTTGGGTTAAGACATTTCAAGTTTGGACCATCAAAAGATTTTTAATATATATTTCCTTTAATTATGGTAAAACAAATGGTTTTCTGCCTTAGTCTTTTTGCCTCTTGCTTGTATTTGGGTTTTCCCCAACTTATAGGAATATCATAATAGGGTTTTCCACAAATTTGAATGTTTTCTTTAGATGGCGGATCATGACATCTCATTATGGTAGCTCCTAGCTAGGACTTGACAGGGCTTCCATTAGTGTTATGAATCCCTTGGTGGCTTCCCAAGTTAAGGCATTGACCTCTTCATTTAATCCTCAAAAGTTTGAATTCATAATTACCTTTGTGGCATGGATGATTGCTATATGTTTTTCCAGTGCATGGGTCTTTAGCTTTAAGCAATCTTACATTAAGTATCAAGTCATAATTAACTTCAGTTTTATGCACCTCTATTCTTGCTCCTAAATGCATTCCAACAAGCAAGGTTTTCTATCTTGTTTCATTATTTATGTGGCTAGTTTAATTGAATGAATTAGTCTAACTTAATTATATTTTTTTACTACCAATACCTAACCAATAAGACTTGGACCATACTTGACATATTTTTCATTAAGGTTAGAAACTACATGGTGCTAGAAGAACACTAAAAAACCTAATGAAAACAACTTTGCAACAACCATCTACTTATGCAATCTTTAGTTAAAATAGAAAAATGTAACCCTTGCAAGGATCATCTAGTGTTTTTTTTTTTTTAGAAAGCATGTCTAGGTTTTTCTTTTGCTTAGTCAAATACATGTATTAGCATAAATAAAAATTTAAGCAATCAAAATCTCTCACATTGTTTGAGGGTAAGTAATGAAACTAAGTGAAAACAAAACATTATAGGTTGGACTAGAATAACTCGTAAGTCAAATCATTGTCTTCATACAAATATACAATTATTAGGAGTAAATGAGATGGTCAATGGTGTAAAAAATCCATGGATTTCTCCATTCCCAACCTTTGACTATTTAGGATCATGCTATTAGTCTGTGGCTCTCTAGATCTAATTGTAGTGGAAAAACATGGTAATAAAAACCATAAATAATATAGATCTAGAGATAATTGAGATCATATCTATGATTTGGATATCCCCATATCATTTCCAATTCAATGAAATTGTGTAAAGTGAATCATAAGCCTCACTAATCAAGCAATTCTCCTTCCAATCACTCTTTCTTATGGATCTACACACTAGAGAAAGGTGGTTTTATATTTAGAGGAGAGGGTTAGGGTTTCTATCTAGATTCTCGAAGTGAAGATCACAAAAACTAAAGCCCTAAACCTCTAAGAAGGTTTATATAAGTTTCCATATGGGCTTAAGTGATAAGTCCAACATGGGCGATCACTTAATTTAACCTACTTGAGTCCTAATTAATTAATTAGCTCTATTAGGTTATAATTAATTAATTAGCCTAGTCTAAAAAGATCATATATCTCATGATAAATAAATATCATCACAATAAAATTTGTTATTTTTGTATTGATGAAAGACAAAACTTAGAAAAATTTAAAAATTGATTTCTCATTTAACATGAACAATTTTATTTTGAAATTTAAAATTTTCTTTTCTTTAGCTTTTTTTAAAATATAATAATGTTTATATTCAAATAAGAATTGATAATTTTATAAAGTTTGATTTGAAATCTTTAATTTTTTTTTTCTCAACCTTATATTATATCATTGATATGACATAATTCGATATTAGTATAAAGATAGTTATTTTAATTAGAAGTATAGTATACCTTTTTAATCATCAATTGGTTTATAGATGAAATAGCAAAAAAAAGTACTTTTAGCTTGAAAAACCATGAGTTTGAATCACAAGAATTGCAAGTTAATATTATAATTATTAAAAAATTCCCAAATAATGAATCATTAAAGATACCTCTTTTATGATAAAAGCCTTAGTTCTAAAAAATATGTATTTGGTGACGAAATTGTATTTTTTTTTCCACAAAAAATATATCTTTTAGTGATGAAATGGCAGGATCTAGTGACAAAATTTTGTAATTTTCTATGATGATGTTTTGCACATAAAATGTGATTATGCAATGATAATTCCAATTTCATTACCAACTCTTAATTTTTCATGATGAAACAAAAGATTCATAGATTATGACTTTCAGTGATAGACTTATGTCTGCAAACCTCATGACGAAATTTTTTCATTACAATGCACTAATAGTAACAAATTATTGTTTATCTATGACGAATACTTTTGTGGCAAAAACTACTATTTGTTGTAATGTAAGGTAGTCATATATTCCTTATGGATTGGGTCATTGATGGTTAAGATAAGTATCAATAGGGATTCTCAAGATAGACATCATGATGTCTTATGTGTTTGAGGGAGTATGTCCTTTGTGTGATCCTAAGTACATATAATCATAAAATCTATCACACCATGATAATTTCTTTGATGAAATTTGAGATATGCTCTTAGTAAACTACAATATGTTAATTGATTAAATAATCAGAAGATCTTAGGCTCAAATATTATAGAGGTAATCTTAAAAGGTCTATAACATCTACCTATTTAGATCACAAACACTAGTTTATGAGGAGTCTACTTGTTGTAGATAATAGATCACAAACTAGAGAAATTTATTTAAATTGAATTTAATAAATTTTTATCTTGATGTAATGACATAAGATACTAAAGTACAATTGATTTTCTTTAAAAGAATATTGAGTCAACTTCAAAATTGGATGCTGAGAGAGCTAGTATTTTCCTATGGATTTCAGTGGTCACCACTTAAGCTCATATTTTTTTTGTTGACACAAAGGTTTTGAGGATTTATGGAAAATTAATCATATATGTGTATAAGAGCATTTTTTTTAAAAACCACAAGGTTGCATAGGGTTTTATGAATAATGAATTTTATTTTTTTAATTAGGCTAATTAATTAATTATGGTCTACTAGATTAGATTAAGTAACCTAAGTCCAAATTAGGTTAAGCCACTTAAGCCCATTGAAGAGTATGTATAAATCCCATGGGTTTTAGGGTGAGACTTTAACTTTTCAGACTATTAGTCTTCTAGATACTTAGCCTCCTCTCTCCCTCATCTCAAGATATATAGCTACTCTACATGTGTGCCAAAGACCAAAGGAGTCATTGGATGGAAGATCACCAGGTTTTAAGATCTTTTGTATGAAAGGATTTGGGTTTTGGAAACAATCAAACTCTAAGTATGATTTCCAACAAACCCTATGAAACCAAAATTTTTATTTTTGTTACTTTGTTATGCTTAGAATCTTAGATGCAAGCATGTCAAAGTCTAAACGGATATCAAATCCCCAACAACAATCCATGTTCCTTGTGAAGCTTCTCCAAGTTTACATTCCCCTGTGTTAGCTGCTTACTTTCTTTGAACAACTCCTCCATTTGCCAATTATCCATCATCATTCCTTACTCAAATGTCACTATATGGCAACCAATCGATCTTACTAGGAGCTTATTAGTGGAATGTCCACTTCCACTCCCTTGTTAATTTAAGTTCGCACCATCTTTTTACCTTAGGTTTTTCTTAGGTTCCTACAAACGGCACTTTCTTGTTGGAAGCTTTATCTATACCTCTAGATATCCAACCCAACATCCACAATAGTAGACAATTGTCAAGTCCTAATGGCTGAAGGTCAAAGCATATTTGATGCTAAGTAAAGTAAATGATTGTGTTTTTGGAGAATAGTATGTCAGAAAATCAAGTATATAAAATCTTTTATTTCTAGTATGAAGAACCAAAATAAATCCACAAAACTTACCTTCTATGACAAAGATAACCATAAATAAAGTATTTATGAAATTATGTCATTTTAACCAGGCTTTTTTTGCCTTACAACCTTAGGTTCAATGAAGAGATGAACTAAAAACCCTGTCAAATGACCTTATCCATCAAGAGTCACAAATTAATGCTTCATCCTAGATTTTATAGGAATCCACCTCTTCCACTCTCATGTAATTTTCATTATATATGAAGATTTAATGTGGGTATATGATTTTAGCCATTATACCTTATATATTGCTAGATCCATAACTATAGTCATGATACCTTATATTTTCTATATACATTATAATCTTCCCATATATATATATGTAATATTAAAAAGTAAATACATTAGATTTAGGGCTTTGGTCATGAACCCTTGAAATATAGGAGATATAATTTCATGAAGGTGGTGTTTGTTTTTTTGGCTTTTTGCTGAAAATAATTTGTTTTAAGAATTTAGATTATTTGTTTTTTTACTTTTTAATGACTTATTATAAACTTTTTACTGAACATAAAAAATCAAAATATTTAGCTTTTTCTAAATATAAAAAATAACATATTGATTTTTCTTTACTTTTTAATATTTAATAGAAATAAAATATTATAAAAACAAACAACCTAATATTTAATATTATTAAGCATTAAGGTTCTATTTAAAATTAAGTAAAAAAACAAATACTACTGTAGTCATAAAAGCTAAAACAATTTTCGGTCATAGTGTACTTAGTAGCAAAACCATAGAGTTGGTACTTGGTAAGTGTATGTTGGCTTTAGATTCCAAACCAATGCAGATTTGTCATCATGGCTTCCCACAATTGTGCTTTTATAGTTCCATATAATAGTTATACATGGGTATGCCTTGTGAAATTACGATATTTTGACTTATGATACTCCTTGCTCAAATTAAAAAGAGTGTCTCTTGCATCCAATCCTAGATAACATTTTCGCCTTGACATAAGGTCTTCAAATTTATATGGTTGGTGGGTCAAACTATTTCTTGAAACACATCCAATTAATATCCATAATAATAGTATATAAAATCTCCATAATTGTCTTCATGTATTAATATTAGGGATGAGAGTTGGGTAGGTTCTAAACGAGTCAACTTTATCTATATTTCCTTCAATTTTTTTTAAAAATAAACATGATATGTCCCACGTTTTTCATGTATTAATATAAGGGATGAGAATTGGATGATCCGTAACAAGTCAACTTTATTTATATTTCCTCTAATTTACTTATAGTTATATCTTTGTCAAAATAAATAAATAAATAAACATGATAGGCGTGATGAATCTAATATAAGAAATACTTTTACCAGCCTTGTCTCACCCCATTAAAATTTTTAAAATTTTAAAACTTTTAATTATATTAAAAATAAATATAATTTGTAAATAAATATTATAAATTTGTATAATTTTTATGATTTTTTTTTTGCTTTATATATGTTAAAAAGAGGTGACAAAAAATTAGTTTAAATATTTCTTTTTTATCTTATATCATATATAATTGGGGCAAAACGGGACGATGTCATTCTCAAACCCATTCAACTTTACTCCAAACTCATTTTATTAAGGATGAAGTAGAGCAGATACCTTAAAAAACTCGTCTTATTACCATTTCTAATTAATATATAAATGGATAAGTGAAATTACCTATTCAACCTTCACCTCCAACAAACACCATTCCTCTAATTTAAGTTAGTGATGGAGTCCACCGTTATAATCTAGATAGGAGCTAAACATTTTATTGTTAGTATCGAGAAAATTCTAAGATACCAAATTGGTAAATATTAAATTTGTAATCTCATCAAAAATACAAATGTATAAATATATGGGAATAGGGTAGAAATAAATATAATAAAAATAAAGATATACACAATCAAGGTATAAAATAATAAAATCTAAATCATACATAAAATAATAAGGCATGTTTGATTAAAAGGGTTAAAATACTTACAAAATTGGAAAATAAATTCCTTCTTCCTTCTTTAGAAAAATGATCTATTTTGGACATTTTTATCCCTCTTTTTTGTTTCCTTGCCATTTTTATTACTTAGCTCTCTCATTCTCTTAGTTTATGTTGTCTCCCTCTTTTTCAATAAAGTCTAAGCCCTATAAAAAGATGAATAAATAAAGAAAGATAAAAGGGATAAAAATGAAAGGGAGGTCATTTTTACAATTTTATAGCGGAAATACCAAATTACCCACGTAATAAGACAAAATTTTACACAGACTAAATGAGATTTACGGTTTTTTTTTTCAACGTATACTCGGCTGATCTCAAAAGGAGACTTTGGTTTTGTCTCAAAAGAACGCGACAATTCACGATGACCTGGAGAGAAAATAAATTAGAAAGAAAAACTAACCTGCTTTTGGAGCACGCAATAACCGTGAACCCTTTCCTCATCTCACACTTGTGTTTTGCTTCCGCCATTATTTTACCCGGTTTCGCTAGATGATTGGTTGAAAATCCTGCTGCCGGGTGCACCTGATCCATTATCCGACCAAGGGAATATCAACCCTCAATCCAAACACCATCTCGTCACGCTCACCTTTCAACGCGTGTATTCCACCTCCAATGCCACAGTAATATTTCGAACAATACTAATTATTTTTATTGATATTTCAGATATCACAAATAGTTCTCAATTTATTTTCAAGCAAAATATAATGATAATAAATAATAATTTTAAAAACCTCCATGTGGAAATGTAACTGACGAGCCGTTGATTCGCGTGGGGGAAATTTTATCTTAAGAAATAAAATATATATGAGCGGTAAAAAATTAGCCACGTCGTATTTCCGTACACAGAAGGCAAACAGGCCAACACCACCACCCACCACTACTGTTCCTTTTCTCTCTCTTTTTTCTTTCTTTCTTTCTCTCTCTAGAGGCCTTCCTCTCACTTCAGGCACCGAGCCTCCTGGATCTATCGGCCGGTCCATGTAGATCGATTGCTTGAAAGAAAAAAATTACCCCTTATTTTCTAGGGCTTTTTCTCTGGGAATCCAACTAGGAGAAAAAATGGAGGACATCTTCTTTGATTTCATGGACTTCATGAAGAAGCCATCAGTCATCGAAACGCTCCTTGACATTTTGCTGTGCGCAGTACCGATTTGGGTGGCGGTGATGATCGGTCTGGTCATTGGGTGGTCATGGAGGCCGCGGTGGACTGGCCTGGTCTACCTTGGCCTCCGGAGCAAGTTTCGCTTCCTCTGGACGGCACCGCCTGGGTTCGGGGCTCGCCGCCTCTGGTTGGCTTTCACAGCGCTCTCCGCTTTCTCGGTTGGTAGGACGATTTGGTCCAATTTTAAAGTGAGGAGGAAAGGGCCGACTGCTGCGGCGGCTTCGAGTTCGCCGGCGGGGACGGCGCGATCGGTGGAGGGAAATGGAGGCGATGTTAGGTGAGTTTTTTTTTTTTTTCTGAATTTTTTATTCTCTATCTGCTTGCTCCGTTTGTTAGTGAGAAAATGTAGGAAGGGGAAGGAAATTGAAATTCATAAATGGTATGTATATATATATATATACATTTTTTTTTTATATATAGGTAATTTTTTTGTCCCCACTGCGACTTGAACCTGGAACCTCCCACAAACCCTCCTCAACCCTTTACCACTTGAGCCAGGCCTCAAGGGCCATAAATGGTAGATTCTTCATTGCTTGTGACGTAGGAAAATAAAAGCAGAAATCGTGTAAGGTGGGATTTTCAGTTTTTTTTTGTTTCTTTTGCATGATAAAAACACCAGAAAACGTGAGAATTCAGTTTTTTTTTTGTCTCTTGGCATCTAAAGAGAGTTTGGGGTCTGCTATTAAAGTCGTTTGGTCACTGTAGGTAAATTCACACCATTTGATCTCAAAATTATTCCTTCTGAGTTTCATAATTTAATGCATTGATCTTTTTACTTTTTTAATTCATAATTATCTGTCAATTAATAGTATTTTCTCAATCTATTGAATGTATTTAGAATATTTTTAACAATAATATGTGATTGTTTCAAAATGAAAAGCCGAATGATTCAAGCCAAAGTAACATTGGATGGCTCTTGCGTTTGTTACAGCTCAATAGTCGCAATAGAAATATTGATACCATCTTCAGATAAATTTGATTGCTAAACATCACAAAGCATGCCTACAAAGATTTCCTAGAAGCCTTAGTTATAATCCAAACTATCATAAAAATCTTACGCAAAATTGCGAAATTCTTTAGTAAAAATATTAATAAAAATCTTACGGCATGGTCTAGCCTCCACAGGATGCTGTAAGGAGAGCTGAAACAAGAGTAGCATTTTTCCTTTTGTCTTGTTATAGTGGACCACCAGAAAGCCTGTTAGATTGCTGAAACATTTGCTTTTGATAGGAATCATAAACAACAATTGGGTAGATATACTTTGGGCATATGAAATAAGAGAAAGATTTTATAGTCTTGTGTAGTTCTTGCTGAATTATGTGATTGGCTACAAGACAGAATAGATAGTCAAGCATCCAAGTTCGCAAGAAGAGCTAAGCAGGTGAGAGGTTAGAGAGGGTTTGGAGGGTATAAGTGCCCATCTCAAGAACGTCTAATGGAGATGCCATGGAAATTTTTGAATAATTCTGAGGGTGATCTTAAGAAGAAAGTTTCTAACTTCTTGTATTATGAATTATTGGGCCTTTATATATTTTTCAATCTTACCTATGCTACAAGCCTATGAACCAATAGGTTGACTATACCATTGCAGCCAGTTTGGCTTTTCAACATGAAATTCGATGAAGACAACATCTATGCCATGGATATTAGTGGCTCCTTTCCTTTTCAGTCCAACCAAAGGCTTGCCACTGTTTGGGTTGTTTACACCTTGAAAAATCTCCAACTTTAGATGCTAAACCAGGAGGCTTGTGGATGTTCAAGCCAATCATGGAGGTGCATCAAGTTCATGTTGAGTTCTCTACCTTGGCTTACGACTTGGATAGGGGTGAAGCATCTTGGTATTGTACAACTAAGCATCCTCAAGGGAAGCAAGTAAAGGTAACCTCTTGACATGATCGAAACATCTTCAATTGACATGATTAAAACATCTTTAGATGAGTTTGATCTTGACTTGAATGAAACTTCTTCAATTGACTACCCTCTTTGAGGAATGCAGTGATGTTGAGAGTAAAGGTACCCTTTTGACCTTCTTCAAGAGTTGATATAGGTGACTAACTAACTACCTTTCAAAGGTTCTTTTTGATGAGTTGAGTGGATGGTTATTGCTGTTGACCTCCTTGGAAAGGATGTTGATGTAGCTGAGCACTTTCTTGGAGGAGTGTGGAGAGGAAGTCATTAAAAGTGGCTTTCCATGTTGGTAGGTGTTGGTGCCAATTAGAGCTTACAAGTGAAAGTGAAAAAGTGAGCCTCCTGCGTAGGCTTATAACCCTATGTTACAACATCCTGTATCTAAACTGACATTTAACATTGTAACCAACAAAAGCCAGAAAACCAAATAGTTGGGGAGTACAGAAGTTACAATTGAATCACATACTATTCAAAAGTTAAAATCCTTTGTGTGATTTATGTAACAAATTGGTCAAAGAGAAAACCTTATCAATAGCCAAAATGAGGAAAGGAAGGAAAAAAAGCTTGTAATTATTTTTAACATTGGTGCTTATTTTTATGCTATGGATCGCATATTATTGGAAAATTAAAATCCTTTGTCAGATTTGTGTTTGACATCTGTTGGTCAAGGGAAAACCTTATCAGTAGCTAAAATCAGGAAATGAAGGAAAAAAAGCTAGTGATTATTTTTAACGTAGGTGCTTGTTTTTGATGTGATGGTTTTAGAAGGATAATTATTTTTTTATTTTTTTATTTTTTTTTGTTGTTGTTCTTTCTTTTTTTCTCTAGGAGGATAATTAAATTTGGCTTATAAAGCTGTGCCCTTAATTTGAAGGTCTTTTGCACTTGACTTCTTGTTGATGTTGTAACATGCTGATACCCAATATGACCTTCGACATTATACTGATTTTGTCACCTGATGCATCACTAAAAGTATCATATATGCATGGACCAAGATTATATGTTTTCACGGTCATTTAAAACCATTTATGGAAGGATTGACATAAGTAATTGCTTCTTGCCATGTCATGCCTTCTAAGCCAAGTTGCAAGAAGCAGTAGGATTTCTTTTCCTTCTGACTTAATAAGCAATTGAAATTTAAATTCTCTTTTAAATGACTTTGGGTCTCAAACAACAAGCCATAATTCTATATAAACATGGGTGAATAGGTTACAATCACTTACTCTAGATTTTATGCTGGTCAATATACATACCAGAATACTTAATTGTAAGTACATCTGTAGAATAGTCCTATATACTTATCCTCTTGAATTGTTAGTTTGAGTTCTCAGGGATGCTGTAAAAACATTTACTGCAATTGTATTGATCACAACTGCTGGATCAGTGGAGTTCTCTCATTCATGGATGAATTAATTTGTGTTACCTCCACTTTTCTGCAGTCTTGATACTAGACCTGCAGAAATAGAGCAGGATATTGTCACAGAAAATGACTTGGATCACCTTTTGCATGTTCTCGAAAGGAAGGATGGAGAAATGGCATGGCAAGGTATGATGGAACGGTCAACCCCAAATATGTCATACCAAGCTTGGCGCCATGAGCCCGAGGTAGGTTCTTACTTTGTCTTTGACAAACATGTAAATGCTAGCTTTAACATGCGGACAATGTGTTAGGGCAAATTATTAGCTTGTACAGTATAATTTATTGATGAATATTCTTACCAATGAGGGATGCTTGATTTGTATGGTATTTGCATTGTATATTCAGCTTTATTGGTTTCAATTGAACCCAGGGATGAGAAATTTTGGCAGGTTTGGCCAAGGTCCGAATAGTCTAAATCAACTATTTGTGAAATGAGCTGGCTTCTAAAGGGTTCATTTGGCCTGGGCTTTATTTTGAGCTAGAGAGGGAGTTCAAACTTGTGTTTGGGCCAAAATAAAGCCCAGGCCAAGGGACATCCAACATTTGTATGAGCCTATTGGAATTTTGGATCAAGCCTCTCAGATTTTGCTGCTACACTAATTACCATAAACATATTTTATTGGCTTCTCTCCCATATTCTAATACTGTGTAAGACCACCAGCCTGAGCTGTTTGGGATTGATTGGGTTCTATCTATATTGTTATAAACCTATGAGCTAGAAATGTTGTTTTAATTTCTGAACAACCAATAGGTGGGGAAAAAGATCTACATGATCATTGTTTTCTCCACTTTTAAATGCTATTGAACCCTTGTCTATGCTTTTGTCATATTCTGTATTATATGCCATCCTCATATGCCCATTAAAATTTTATAAAAACACTATTTGCAAGTGTGGAAAAGAATGATTTTTTATTCATGAATTTTGGAAAAATGATGGAGTATTTATAGTATACGATTCTAGAAAATTAGGAAACTAAATTACTCAAATAAGGGAGTTGAGTAATTCCTAGAAATCCTCTATAGTCTACCCTATAAATCAGAAAAATGAAACCGGAATGCATACTGTCGTGTAAGCGAAAGCTTTAATGCAAACAATGTTAGTTCAAAAATACAAAGATAAAACAATCAACACAAAGATATACGAGGTTTCAGCGTGGTTTGGTTAGCCATGCATACATCCATAGATGGAAGATAATCATTTCACTATACCATAGAGAATATTACAAAGGATATATATCAGAAACAACTATTGGATTCTTGAAACATCCCATATTTCCGCATTCTTTATATTTACATCTTGAACCACAAGCCCCTTGCTCCACTAGGTGTCTTTCATTCTTCGTTACATTTTTATCCACCCCGTACAGTCTTTACAATCCCATCCTCATCTCATAACCTTTTCTTCTCATGACCTAGAATATTTGTAGAGATATTCCTAAGAATTTTCCTTATTTTATAAGGAAATCTAATATTACAATGACATATGAATATATGAAATATTTCATATGATATTCTTCACAAAAAAGGAATCTATACTTATTAGGAATTTGAGACATTTTCCAACAATCTCCATCCTAGATCGCATTCCATTTAGTCAATATTTCATCTCTCCATAATACACGTTTTTTTTCTTTATGTGGGTTAGGGTGTATATAGGCGATGGGTATGCGCATATGGTTGATTTCATATATTGGTTGGGGCTTGGATGAGGGTGGGAGTATTTTTTTTTTATGTTTCCTCTTTCCTAATTTTTGACCTAGTGCACTTTGTATACGTCCTGTGTACTCTTCTATGCTTTTAGCACTTTTAGAGTCGCTCTACTCTACTCTGGAGCCTGGTGGTTTTGCTCTGTACCCTTATGTTGGTATTTAGAGAGCGGGTGTGCCTCCTAAGGTAGCTTTTTTCGCTTGGGAAGCTTCCTGGGGCAAAATCTTAACTTTGGACCAACTCCAGAGGAGGGGTTATTCTTTGGCAAATAGGTGTTTTCTTTGTCTTGCTGAAGCAGAAACAATGGACCATCTTTTACTCCATTGTGTTATGACAAGGGCATTGTGGAATCTTCTTTTTTCTCTCTTTGGTGTGGAGTGGGTTCTCTCTGGTACAGTTAAGGAAACTCTCATTGGGTGACATGAAGCGTTTGTGGGGAAAATCCATAAAAAAGCGTGGCAAATGGCCCCCTTATGTATATTGTGGTCAGTCTGGAAAGAAAGAAATTTGTTGGCTTTTGAGAATGACGTGTTGTCAGTCCAAAGGTTGAAACATTCTTTTATATGTAATCTGTGGTCATGGGTTAGGGTGTTTATAGTTTTGAGCCCTCGGTCTCTTGTTAGCTTTTTTGAGTAGCTATGCTTTAGTTATAGGTAGGGGTTTCGTCCTGCTACCTTGGTTTAGAGTCGGTGGGCTACTTTTGTATACTCCCTGTATACCTAGAGGGCACTAATTTGGTGTCTCCTCTTTCTTTTTAATATACTTGCTCTTTACTTATCAAATATATATATATATATATATAAAATTACACATTTTTTTGTATCATACCCCGACGAGAGAACAATCGACCTTACCTTCGACTAAAACTTAGTTTGTCATATTATTGTGTGCTTTATTCCTTTTTGCTATTTCGGAAATCTTCATCTTGAGCTCTGATACCAGTTTGTTGTGTCGTGGAAGCTTTAATGCAAACATTGTTAGTTTAAGAACACAATCAGAAATTTTCATCTTGAGCTTTGATACCAGTTTGTTGTGTCACGAAAGCTTTAATGCAAACAATGTTAGTTTAAGAACACAAAGATAAAACAATCAACACAAATATATATGAGGTTTTAACGTGATTCAGCTAACCATGGTTACATTCACAGATGAGAGAGAATCATTTCTCTATACCATAGAGAATAATACAAAGGACATAAACCAGATACAACTATTGGATTACCGAAACATCCAATGTTTCCCCACTCTTTATATCTATACCCTGAACCACAAACCCCCTCTTATTCTTCCTCACATCTCTATCCATCACAAAAAGTCTTTACGATCCCATTTTCATCTCATAACTTTTTTCCCTTCATAACCTAGAATATTTATAGGGATATCCCTAAGAACTTTCCTTATTCTATAAGGAAATCTGATATTACAATGACATGAATATAGAAAATATTCCATACAATATTCTTCACACAAAAAGTATCTATACTTGATACATTTTCCAACACATACAATTATACAATCTGGGAAATTAGGGAATTAATTCCATACAGTTATACAATCTTGGAAATCAGGTGATTAATTCCCTGGTATTTTCAATCAGATTGTCAATATCACCAATCCACTGAATCAATCCATCATATCTTCCTGAAGTTGACATTTAATCTGTTTATTTAATGCTACTTAACTGAACATGATCTTTCTCTCTCTCTCTCTCTCTCTCTCTCTCTCTCTCTCTATATATATATATATATATATATATATATATATATATGAAGTTAAGTTAATATTGTTCTATCCTATTCTCTTTTGTATTATACCATATGATAATAGTTTCTTTTATAGCATATGATATTATCAAGTTTCTCCAAGTTATGCCAATTCTTCTTCTCAGGGCAAAAGAAAAAATGTTGTAACAACTCTCCCAATCTCTGTATTTACCAGCTCTCACTTTTGCTGTTCAAATTCCTAAATTGCATCATAGATAAATGATTTGTTTTAAGAGTATGATTCTATCTATCAACACAAGTTATATTACTAATTATTCTCCATCTTGGTTTGTATTATAGTGTATGATGTCATGAATTTTCTCCAAGTCATTCTAACTCTTCCATATCTCTCCCTCCAATCTCTGTATTTACCAAATCTCAAATTTTCTGTCCAAGTTCGTACATTGCATCATAGGTGAATGACCTGTTATAAGATGTTCTCATGGGATGGGCCTATACATTCTAAACTTTGGATATCATTCAAGACTATTTTGTATTGGAAACTGCAAGCCACCATGGTTTCTTGAAATTTCTGGTGCTTGGTTTAGACATGGATTTATGCATTCAGGCTACATGGTTGCCTAGCAACATGTTTCTTCATTTCTTAATGTGGATACTAGTCTATTTTATTAGGTCAATACGTATTACTATGTGTTATCTATGTATATTTGTGTGTGTGTGTGTGTGTGTGTATTGTGCATAATTTTCAATTCTCATTGTAGACTGAAGATAAAATTCATTAGTAACCGATAATGGTGTTTCTTTATCAGAATGGCCCCACTGTGTATCGTAGCAGAACTGTATTTGAGGATGCAACTCCCGAGGTGGTTAGAGATTTCTTCTGGGATGATGAGTTTAGACCTAAATGGGACCCTATGCTTGCTTATTTTAAAATCTTGGAGGAATTCCCTCATACAGCGACAATGATTGTCCACTGGATAAAAAAGGTTTGTTGAACGTAAAATTTGAACACATGTACTAGTGATGTATTGACTTAATACTTGTTCCCACAATTTTGAGTTGATATCTCAACTCTCTGTTTATTCTGTTTGCAGTTCCCTTTCTTCTGCAGTGATAGAGAATATATCATTGGTCGAAGAATTTGGGAGGCTGGGAAGACATATTATTGTGTGACAAAGGTATGGGTTAGACATTATTTACCCTGGGCTCATAATAGCTTCTCAGGCTCTGTTAACTTTTTTTTGCGTCTTATCCTACTTTTACAAAGTGGCTTCTATAGCAGTTAGAAAGGTCTATTGACTCACTACAGGTAAGAAAGTAAGAATGGGTACTCAAATAACTGGCAGATCAAAATTTCTCTGGCTTGAAAGCCCCCAGGGTATTATTGTTCAATAAATAAAAGAATATAAATTTTTAACTTTGTTTTATACTCTAAGCATGTTGAACCGTATCAGACCTGATCTTGATTTATGTCTAACTTGAAACTGAAAAAAATCAAATGTATGAAGTCAAGCTTGCCTGGTTTCAATTTGAATCTTTTTTTTTTTATTTTTGGTCTTATCATATTTTTTCAATCAAGCTTAAGGGTGAAATAATTTAAGCTTCGAGGATCAAAGAACTCTATGTTCATGCATTAGTTGTTCCTGTGTGTTGGAGCTGCATTGATATTTACTTCTGATCACCTGTGATCAGCCTCCAATAAGTCTTTATGATTGTTGACACTAAGGGTTCATTTGATTACCTACTAACTGATACGTGTAGTCTAAAATGCATTAGCACAAACATGTCATTGCATTGTCTTTGCTGTCCAGCTCACTTGAGCCTAGCTAAAGGCATCTGAACTCCACAAGCACACCAAAAATGAATAAATAACTAAAATAAAGAAAATAAGGTAAAATAAAATAGAATAAATCTTGAAATGATTTCTTCCTTGTAGCTTGTTCTTGTATGAGCATGGGTTAAACCTTCCTTCCAATTTCTTCTCTGCTCGACTAAGAAATAAAAAAACGCTACCAATATTACTCATAAGCAGAGGTTTTAAGATGGAAAAGACACTTAAGAGTATCAAGAACTTAAGTTTGGTTATCTGCTGCTTTTTATCATGCCTGCCCTATTCCATCTTGTACAACATTAGTTTTTAGAATTAGCTATATTTTCTACTAATCTCTGTTTTCTTTTTAACCCATTGTTAATTCAAAGTATAATCTGCTGCTATTTTGTTATTTTATTTATATCTGTAATGAATTTACACAAAGATAATACATATGTCAAGCATAGGAATATAAATCGGTAGTTAATGGTGTAACCTGTAATATTGCAGGGGGTGCCATATCCAGGGTTGCCCAAGCGTGACAAACCACGGCGTGTGGAGCTCTATTTCTCAAGCTGGATCATCAGGGCTGGTGAGTAATGCCAGTTAACCTTCTAATTTTACTTCATTTTTTCCTTTTGAGTGTGTGCGCAATTTGGTAGTGGACATTAATTAACGGAATTTCTTGGTTATCAAATGAATGTAGTGGAATCCAGTAAAGGAGAAGGAATGTCTGCATGCGAGGTGAGCCTTGTACACTATGAAGACATGGGGATCCCCAAGGATGTAGCAAAGCTGGGTGTCCGCCATGGGATGTGGGGAACAGTCAAGAAACTGCATTCAGGTATGAGAGCATATCAAAATGCAAGGAAAACAGAGGCACCCTTGTCCAGAAGTGCACTGATGGCAAGAATCACCACAAAAATTTCTTTTGATGAAACTAGTGATTCCTTAGAGCCCGCTTCTGGTGAAGAAGAAAAAGGTCAAGTGGTGGATATCCAAAGAAAGAAAGATAAGGGCATTGATTGGAAATGGATAGTTATCGGTGGAACTGTAGCTCTGGTCTGTGGACTTCATACGGGTACAATTGGGAAAGCCTTATTAATTGGTGCAGGGCAAAGGTTTAGGCGGAGGTGAGACTCATTTAACACACACTCGTCCTAGTTCTATCCACAACATTTATTCGGATCCCCTAGCAAACCTAAGCCTCATTTATCAATGCATCAATTGTTATCATTCAAGATTGATTGTATTTTAATTTTTTTTTTTTATCAGTTTTGAGTGAATTTAGTCTCTTTTTCTTGAATATTATTCTCTTTTTCTATTTCTTCTTTACATAAAATACTTGAATTTCATTTAAAAACAAATACTTTACATACACTTGCACCTGAACCCAGCTCTTTTATTTGGCTCCTATGGGCAAAAGCATGAAAACATGAGCCAGGGTGATCCACGTACACACTATGCTTACCACCTCACAGAATTCTTTTCCTGAAAACCCAAATTGGAATCGCAAAGCCCTTTTTCCTTATCCGCTCCCGGCCATCTTTCCAGTTCCTTCCGGAAGGGAAAAAAAAAGGTGAAAGATACCTTAAGCACTTGGAGATTAATCTGCTATGCTCCACCATTCGGGAACCAGGTTGGGGGTTAAAAGTTGAAGGATATTTTTCTATATAAATATAAAACTATAAGGAAGATTGGATTGTTTGGAGTGTGGCATTACGAGTAAAGTTGAAATAGAGCATTGAGGTAACAGTGAGAGCCGGCTCTATGAGATTCAGAAGAAGTAACAGCTGGTCTTACTCCATGGATAAAGAAAGAAGGGGAAAGGGACAAAGCCATCGTCTTTTTGGTGGGCTCAAAAAACAGGAAAGGGATGGTCCTGTTTATTCCTCTTTTTCCAACCAAAATCGGAGGAGTCTTTCAATCCAACTCACTCACGGGTGGAATATTTATTATTTATCACCCAATTGGTTGGTTATTTCCCAACTCTTAAGCTTTTTAAGCACAAGGTTCCTGCCCCTGGTGTAAATTGTAATGTGCAAATCCCTTAGCCATTTTCACTTTTTGATTGAAAGGGATGTCGTAGCATTCTTGGGTCTCGGGTTCCACTCTGCAACTAGGCTGATTTGCATGGTTGGAGGCAATACATGGACACAATTCAAGATCTCACCTCCTCCACAAATCCACTGGGTGGGTCCTCTGGATGCACATACACTTGAAGCATTTTAATAAAAATAATTTTATTCACCTCCTTCAATTTTTTAATATTTTCCTCTGATAATTCTTACTCGTCTCTTTTCCCACTCAAAATCAAATGAATAAGGCTAAGCTTAAAAGAACCTTTAAAAAAAAAAAAAAAAAAACCCCTACTGCTGAAAATAGTATACTGCACTACCTTTTTTCTTAATTCAAATTGCTCAGTTCTTTCCACCCCTCAAAAGCCGGTGGTAGATACAAATTTTCTTGGTGATAACAGTATAGTTGGGTTTGGATTTCGCTGAACTCCCATTATTAAATGTGATGTTGAGGGTATCATTATCCTACTTTATTGACTTTTATAACCCTACATGTCTCGGCAGTCGGCACTAGACCTTGGATTCTAGCCTGATGTTGGTGTTGCTACTTACTACTCTCTCCCTGTATACATTGCACATTGCACCACAACCAAGATGGGATCCGCACCCTTCAATTATATGCAGTCTGAAATTGATGCGATGGATTAGAATTAGCTTTCATTTGCACGTGCACAACTTCATCCCAAATTCCCATTTTTGTCCTTTCTCATTTTCATTGCTGGTTACTTGAAGACGCCTCTTTTATCACTGAATTCTCCAGAGGCCCCCCTTCCTCTAAATAAATGAGAGAGCAGGTTTAATAATTTGATATGACTCTCTTTATGTTAAGTTATTAGTAAAAGTAGTCAAATTAAAGTAACCATATAAACAATTGATAACCTTGATAGCATTTTGATAGCATTGTGAATGTGGGTCATTATCATTGATAACGTTCATGAATGGGAGTCTTATCAGAGTCTTTATGACGAAAGAAACATTTGGAATGGATTCTTCCCTAACAACAGGGGAGTGGTGCTTGGCTAAGGCATTAGAGCTCGTGGGTTGCCCTGCCTTTGCGGATAGACATGTTGAAAAAGGCTACCCCACTTTTATTAGCTGATCTAAATGTATTGTTAGTGATGGTAGATGGTCTAGCCCCTCAAATGGTGGTTGGTCTCTTATTTGTTATGGCTGTCTGTTAAGCCCATTTCCCACAAACCCAAAAACCCTAAACAACAAATATGACATGGGTTTTGTGGAATCTGTGGTCCACCCTTGACAGTGACTAGAATTCAACATCATTCAAATTGTCAAATTGCCTACTTCTACTGTTTTTTCCATTTCCCCTTTTGGTGTTTTTTCTTCTTCCTATTGTTTAAGGTTCCTCACTCACAATAAGTAAATAAATAATGGGAGATTTTATAGTTTTCAATATTCCACCCTAACCATCCTCTTCTACATCTAATTGGACAAGTCTCATCAATGGTGATCATGATTTTTGTAATTGCATGACTAATATGAGACAGACGCCATTGATGAGGGTGGCCATTCTTGTTAAATCAATTCCACTAATTCAGGTTCACACATAGTTTTCACATAAAAAATTAGGCTCATAAGATGCAAATATACACTAATAAGATCAGCCAAAATGGAAGAAGGGTTATAAATTATAAAGGGTATTTGTTTGAAGAACCTGTCAAGCTCACTTTAATTTCCCACACCCTAAAATGCAGAAGCCTACTTGCCTTAAAACGTGGGTCCAAGTAAAGGCTAGGGCATTCTAGACTTAAATTGAGTGGTGTAGAGAGATTCCCAGAGACCAATTTTATGTTAGGATAAGGATAATTTCCGGACACAGCTACAAAATTGATTGGTCTAGATTCCCTTTTCCTCATTTACCCTTCTTCTTCTTCCTTCTACTTTTATTTTATTTTATTTTTCTAATTTTTTTTTATCAATTTCCTGATGCTCCAGAAGAAGAAGAATTACAAAAGAAATTTATTGGGAAGCCACATTTATTTTTTTAAAAGAGGATTACATAATATATAGTTGAACTGACCAAAAGTAAAACCAGAAAGATGGATTGCTTTGAAATTATTTTCAATGAGGTGAGAGTGGGAAGTTGGAGTTATTCTTGTTGCTCTCAGGGTCCCAAGGAATCAGCCTTTTCAATGTGTGCCAATTGTGTGAGGATGAGGCCTTTATCATATATATCTAATACCTCATTCTAAAGATTATAATGTTTTTTGTAGTATTATTTGAGGATTATATATTCTGAAAAAAAGGATCACGGACATGCCAATCTCATATCTTTTTATTGTATAATAAGAAATTTAAGAGGACAAGACAGAAGAAGAGTGAGTTTGGTTATGGATTTTGACTCCAAAGTTGGAAAAGGCTGCAATGTTTGACGGAGCTTTTTATATTTTATCAGAGGGAATGGAGCTATAACTCTGACTTACTGCTCCTTTGTCCACGTGGCTGCTTCTTCACCTCAAACACCATAAACTTTTGGAATTGTGGTGCTTCATGTAACTGTTGCATCAGAGATCATTGCAGATTTGCAGGCGGCTTACACTGTTACTGACCTTACTGTTACTGACCTTTCTTCTTTTTCTCTACTCTGTTTTTCTCCCTCTCTCTCTCTCTCTCTCTCTCTCTCTCTTTCCTCTGTTGGTTTGGGTTGATTCGTATTTTGATTGTAGACTAGCTGTATCTGATAATAAGGGAAGAGGATGGCTGGTGATGATGGAAAGCACCTTTCATGAATTTTGAGGGGTATGAGGTATGTGGGTCTCCGTGAATCATGTTTTTCTTCAGTGGGTATGGATTATTTTCGAAGTGTTCTATGATCTTCTTGCTCTTATCATGGGTTACTTCGGAAACTTGAATGAAAATGGTGTTAGTTTACAATATTACCCTAATTGCTGAATGATAGTTTTACTGGATTCTTGTGGGGTTTTTCTATTTTTCTTTTTTCTTTTATTAATTGTGTTGCAATTTGTGGTTTGGTACATGAGAGTGGCTTTTGCTTTGTGTGAACTGCAAATTGTACAGGAACATATTAGGGATTTTCTTTCTTTCTTTTTTTTGGGAATAGTTTTCTAGGATGATTAAGTATGAATTCATTGAGAACATCTCTACCAGAAACCATGTGAGGGAATAACTCATTCTAGAATTGGTTGCTATCAGGAAATCATGGACTTGGTGCTAATTTTGTTTAGAAGTCATGTTCTGTTTTTTGCCTCTTATATATAATATATGAGTGCATATTTTGATTAGCTAATCCTAGGTTGATAAATCTAAGAAAATTTGTGGATATTTATCATAAATTCAAGGTTTAGATATGGCAGTATGGCAGGTAAGCTCCTCATATTGTTTACAGGAGTTATGTGGAAGAGTTAAGAGTTTTAATCAACCTTTTCAAATGCATAGAAATCCGGTATCCAGTTGCTGTGTGTGGTATAGCATATTGAAGGAGCTTGTTGTTTTCAATAGAATCTGGTCTTTTGATTTGTGAATATTTTATGACTGAAGTAGTGAGAGAGTTCCTTGTATTTGTGGATTCAGTTGCTTTCCAGTGTAACTTTAAAGTTCTATATTGCATAAAGAATAAAAAGAAAATTTAAAAAAATACTGGGTCCAGCCAAAAACATTAGTTATTTTTTAAGTAGTCTTGCAAGTAATTTGTGTATTGCATTTATAATGTGGTGAGAATCAAAAGGAAACAAAAGGTCCACCAAATGGGAATTTTAAAACGTGGGAGAAAAATTATGGGTTTAACATGCAAATTTCTATGGCTGAAAAAAAATCCTGAGTTGATTGTAGTGTGCGTATAATGATTAAGCATGATGGATTAAGTGTTTCAAATGTACCATATTGATGCCAGCATCTTGCGCAGATGGTGCCTTAAATTCCTGGGTACCGGGTAATGCTAGCTGATAGGATTGTTGAGTTCATCTATTCATAGTAGCCCGTGTGGCTGGTTTTAAAGAGGGAAATAGATTATATCAGTTTTTTGGTTGCAAATGACCATTTATTTGTCTATTTATTTTATTCTTTTCTTAACTTTTTCCCCTTATAATCCATTTTCACAGACTGTTTTTGGACCTTGTTCAGTCTTTATTTAACAAAATTCCAATTGATTTCGTGTTGTAAATGTGCAGTTTCCTCAGCATATACAATTAGTTACTCAAAATTTTTGGCAGCCTGGCCTAGGACTGGCATAATATTCAGAACCATCCAAATGCTTATTTGTATTGCTTTTAAGATTATTTTGTGTCTCTGTGGTTGTCATTGTTTCTGACTGTTTGCGAGGGGAGGAGGCATCCTCTTTTTCTCTTTTTTATTTTATTTCATTTCATTTTTATTTTTATTGTTTTGCATTTATAATTTAAATCAGAAACAAAAAATTGATTTCATGTCTCCCTTTTTGTTGACATTTAAATCTTCCTAAGAACATGGCTATAGGCATCAGAAATTACCTTTACTTTTCCTTGGTTTATGTTTCAAATTCATTTCTTGTTCTTCCTGAAAAGTTAATCCTTCCTCACACCATATATCAAGTTGTGAACATTTCCCTTTCTTGGTGTCTTTTATTATTTGAACAATATGATTAGGTTCAGTACACATGTATGTGCATGGTGTGCACATATTTATACATGTGCATCTATTTATGGAATACCTAAGGACAATGGCTTTGAATAAAGACTTATGAGAAGGTATCACAATAGATAAAGTGGAATGGTCAAAAGGTGGAGCAATAATATTGGTAAGCAATTTAATAATGCTAACACAAGCCATTATGCTCTTTGTTGTCATTAATATAATTATATATATATATATATATATATATGAACCTTTGACCTTAAAACTCACTTTTCTTTTATAATGCGATGACAAAGGAACAATGCACTCTCAACTTTGATATGACTGCTGAATCAATTATTTTTTCTTTCAGTATGGAAGTTGAATAGTTTCCACTGCTTTACAACTTTTGACATTGACTAGGATGTAAATCTGAATAAGTAACCCTTTGAACCTAGCAGTTGGGGATAGACATGATCAATGATAATAAAATGCAGAATTCATTTAGATTTTTACCATTTATTAGGTATGGTTTACATATGCATCAACTAAGAAGAGAGCTAGTAGCTGATGAAGCAGTTGATTTAGTGGGTTCTAGCTAGGTGGTATCAGCAGAACGAAAAAAAAAGAGGTATTTAATATGTTTCATATACCTGCTCTTGGAAAAAATTTTAAATGTTAATGCAGAGTGACTTAAGGTATAAGTACTACAAGAGCCACTTCGGTATTCAACAATCATTTCACTTGATTGGTGTTACTTCTGTATGTTTTTGGAAATAATTTTAATTCTCACATGGCTTTAAAATTTGCACCCCATATTTATGCAACTTATGTGCCAATTGATGAAATTAGTTTGGTTATGTTTGTTCAAGACAAGGTTGGCATGTTTAGGATTGTCCTGGACTCGGATAATATTTCAGGGCTGCCTATTGAAGAGATTATCCAGCCAAAGATGAATGCAGACAATGACAACAAGGAACAGTTGTTTGATTTAGGACTTGCTCTGGGTTATTCTAGTCAGTGCATTGGGAAAGCATTGAACAATGATTCAGGTGCAGGTGCAAATGCAGGTTCAAGGGTAGACATGACACTTGTAGCCACTGATCCCCTGTCTGAACTAGTTTGGTCTCCTCATAAAGGTTTGAGTCTCAAGTGTGCTGAAAACAGTACGGATGAGAAGAGGCCCTCTCTTTTATGGGGTGTAGGACCGAGCAATATGATTCATTCACCACCACAAGGCATTTCAGCCAGGAAAACTATTTCTGATGAGCCTATGGGTGAGGGGAATTTGGTTACCTCACAAGCAACACTTCATGTGAAGAATGAAATGGGTGAAACAGATATTTTGACCTGTTCTCCTAGGAGCAATGCTGGCATCATGACAGTACATGGATCAAGTCATGAGCCCAATGCAGGTATGATGATTCTTATGGAGATTTCCAGTTAAATAATGTTGAAGGTGCAAGCTACAGTTTTAATCAGTATACTTCTTGTTTCAAGTTCTCTTGTAGGGAATCTTTTTCCTGTAGTTTGGGAATTCCAATGCTGAAAGATTCTTCATTTGACAGGTACTAGAGATAACAATGACAAAATGATGGTGGCAGTGAAAGTATCTGCCCTAGATGTTAATCAAGAGCGGGATCAAGGAGACAATGAAGAAAAAGGCATATATGTTCCTGTACATATTCCAATGGATGTTACTTCTGAGGCCAGAGGGAAAAAGGTTTCAGGTTTCTCAGGTATGTGATGCTGACTTTCAACTGTGTTTGACACTAAGATAAGTAGATCTTGGAGATGTTTTAGAGAACTTCCATGCTTTATCTCTGGAGAATGATTAAATGCTTCTGTGTATGTGGGCGTGAAGGAGTTCTCACGAATATGGGCCTGGTGACATATTTCTTTATACCATCTTAATTATTTAAAAAATGATATGAAATCATTAACAACGGCTTCAACACTCGCTAGCCATGTTTGGTATATCATGCATACATATTCAGAAAATGGTTCCGTATTGTGGGGTTGGGAAGGAGGGGAGGGGGAAGGGGAGTGGGGGTTGGTGGGGTGGTGGTGGTGGTGGTGGTGGTGGTGGTGTTTGGTTGGTCTTTGTTTTGGCTCTGGGTGTGGGTAGCCGAGTGAAACTTCTTTCAAATAATTAATTTGGACATGAGTATTTGGAGGATTCTGAAATCATTTCCATCATCTATTTTCCTCTTACTGAAGGGAGAATCTCCTGAGTCTATTTTTCATTACAACAACCGAATCTCTCATTTTATTTGTAATGTATGGCATCCCAATAAAATGATGGGTTTCTGCAGGTATGGAACTTGGATGTATGGCGGACTCTCTATCATTCAAAATGAATGAAACTGAACCTGATATGGCACAAATTGAACCCTTGCCTATGCAGCTCAAGAAAATGATAAGCTCTAATCCCAATGGTGGAATTGGAGATGATGGTAGCGGTAATCAAACATTGGGAATGGAAGTTGTTTTGACTACTGAAGTTCCTCTGGTGAAACGGTGTAAAACTCCTGATACTCCAGTGCTGAATTCAACATCTCCATTCAGAAGAGATGAGGGTTTAGCTTTAGCTATTGAAGAAGAGAGCAATAATGAAATGAAGACACCTGGTTCTACTAGTACCCCTCTTGAGAAACTAGAGTCAGCTGCTGAAAATGATTTACGAACTCAGACTGGTGAAAATGCTTGTGGTGCAGTGAGTAAGATAATGGCATCATCATCTGACCATGATGTTAAAATCATCTCTCAGCAAGATGAAGGGTTGCGTCCTAAGGCCAAGGCTCTTCCTGTTAATAATTCTCCAAATAAGAGTGGAATGTATAGGCATCGAACGAAAGGAAAAGGAAAAGCTTTATCTGATGGTGATCGTAGTGGAAGAAAGTCAAACAAAGAGGATGACAGTGATGAGAGTGTTGAAAGTTGTAATAGTGCTGCTTTATTTTCAACAGGAAAAAAACGGTGGGGCTATGAACAACAGTTGATAACTGGCAGTAAAAGAATCCGAAAACAAAT
The DNA here is from genome assembly GCF_030704535.1 of Vitis vinifera. Classification (NCBI taxonomy): domain Eukaryota; kingdom Viridiplantae; phylum Streptophyta; class Magnoliopsida; order Vitales; family Vitaceae; genus Vitis; species Vitis vinifera. Next base: position 6,879,189 of record NC_081809.1, on the reverse strand, counting down.
TAATGGAAGTCCTGGCTCCACATCCTTTGTCAGACAAGACAGCTCTTTTATGAGCTGGATATCAAACATGATGAAAGGGCTATCCAAATCTAATCAAGACGAGACACCTTCTCTCGCTCTAACCCTTGCACGTCCTAATCATGATAATTATGATCAGAAGCTTGTAACATGTAACAAAAACCAAGACCCTGGGTGCAGAAATATAGGTTTCCAATCTATTTTTCAGTCCCTATATTGTCCAACCACAAAGGTACAGGAATCAAGAACCTTGAATGCTGATAACCAAACAGGGGAAGGATCCAAAGAATTTTGTCTGGCTAACAAGCTATGTGATGTCAATATTACTCCAATAGCTTGTCATGGGGAGAATAAAAGCTTCAAAAATGCACTCCTATCAAATGAGAAGTTTAACCAATCCACATTTGGAAACAGAGCAGGCCCTTCGACCCAGCCTAAAGTTCTGTCAGCCAAATTTGCTGTCAGTCAAGAGAACTACAAGACCAGCTCTGTTGAGAATAGAAGTGCATCCAATCCAGTGTGCAGTACAAAGAAAGATGGAGTGAGCTCCTCCAGTTCCTCTCTGGGTAAACGAAAGGCCAACAGTGCTGAGAATAATGACTCTGATCCACCATCTGAAGGAAAGACAATTCATAATTTTGGTTATAAAAGTGATCTTCTGGGAAGCCTGTGGGTAACTCGGTTTTCTCCTAAAACTTCAAGCCCCACTTGTAAAGTAGACCACTGCAACCAGAATACAGGTGGAGCTACTGAATTGTCCACTGATTGCATGGGGCTTATTCCTTATTCTCAGAATCGTTTTGATTCTTGTAAGGGCCTGAAAATTTTAGGGACCAGGGAGTATTGCACTGAAGAACCATTGACTATTGTTGGTGCAGAATTACAGAATTGTTCTGGAGGTACTGAGGTGTCCTTTGGGTTCAAAAAAAATAATGCTCATAACAATCAGAATTCCATATATAAACTGAACCCTATTTCACCTTCGCAAAGATTCAAAAGTTCAGAGGCAATGGCTTCCCTCTTTGCTAGGAGATTGGATGCCCTCAAAAACATTATAACATTGAATCAAACAGATACCGAAGCTCGGGCAACTCCAACCTGTTTCTTTTGTGGCATAAGAGGTCACAGTATACATGACTGCTCAGAAATAAAGGAAACCGAGCTGGAGGATCTTCTAAGAAATAACAATTTATATCCTGGGGCAGAAGAACCACCCTGTTTTTGCATTAGATGTTTTCAGCTCAATCATTGGGCTGTTGCATGTCCCAGTGTCTTGAAAAGGCAAAATCAATCAGAATGTGGTGCTTCTTTGGTTAACCGATGTAGTTCTGGTATGATGCTGCATGATACTGGAGACAAAAGAAATGGGAAGCTGCTGGGAAGTAAGGAAAATCCACCCCAAGTTGCTGCTGCATTTGGAGTTTGCAGTGGGAGAAAGCCTACAATGCAAATTGGCTGTAGTTTGAACAAGAAGGGGAATGGAAATATGACCGCTGTCAAATTGTTTTCGAATTCAAATCTGGTACAAAAATATACCGCTTCAAGTTCTGGGGAAATTGAGTCAAAAGAAAGTCAGATAATTCCTTTGTGCAATTTTGTCAATCCACAGATTTCAGATGTACCAAAAGGAATCTTTGATGCAATAAAGAGGCTTCGTTTGTCTCGCGGGGATATACTCAAGTAAGTAGAGCATACTAATCATCCTACCTGTAAGTTAGTGCTGTCTTGCCTTTTTAGCCTGTTTTTTCGTTGCATATAGCATGTAGCTTGCTCAAGTAGGCATCATGTGAGATCTGATAATCACAAATACATCTTAGCACACATCAAAACTAATAATTGTCATAAGGATCTTTAGATTATGCAAATTTGAATAGAAATGTTTGTCTAGTATCTTTATGCCATATCGATTTTGGAAGTCCTTGCCCTATTTTAAATCCTCAAGTTCATAGGCAACATCCTGTGGGTACTTCTATACCTGGAAACTGTGTCTACACTCATGAGAACATATTTCCTAGAGGGGAATGTAAAAGACGGTTAAATTTCATGTCTTCTCAAATTGCTGCTGAAGAGTTGCTTCAACTTTGGAATTCTTCTGGAACTCTGGGTGATAATTGTAGCAGCTACATACCATTTGCTCCCATTTCTTTATTATTTCATTCTGACATATCTTGATGAAACTCCTTATTTCCAGAGCATAATTTTAGTTTCTAGGTAGTACTTCCAAGGGTTGACTTTGTCCAAAAAAAATGACGGTGGTGGATATATAAGGTCCCATGTCAATTAAAAAACACAGCTTCTTTATTTTGTGCAAAAGCTTTTGCTAAAGCTTCATTTGCTTACCAATTTCCAGAAGGTTAAAATTCATTGAGATTCAAGAATAACTTCTAAACGGGGCCAAATTTTTTGAGGTGATGTTTAGCTGCTTGGAATGGTAATTGGATTATGATTTTATCAAACAACTGTTTAAATCATATGTAGCGAGGTTAGGATGGATCCAAGAGCCAATTAAATGTTAGATGCCACATTCTAAGAAAAGCAGGACCAGCAATAGGAGGAGATGGCATAGAAGGCTTCAGCTAATTGGTAAATAACTTCTTGTTTTTAAGTTGGTATTATTCTGGTTGAAATAACCCTAAATCACACAGTTATCGCCTAGAGAAGGTAAGAAAGCGGATTAGCTACTTATTTCTCACATATTGTCCCAGGCTAGAGTGAATGATCAGAGAAGACCCAACTATGAGATGATAAAGTGGTATAATATTGTCTACTAAGTCCATAAATGCAGAGACTGGACTAATATGAAATAGCTAGCTGCCATCATCCATGCTGGCTCTTGACCTGATCAAACCAGAGTACTTGTGGGAATCTGTGATGGAACTTGGTTGAAAAACTTCCTCTCTACCTGTATGATGGTCTTCCTTCTGAACTTTTAGACAACAATGCATCCATACAGCAAAAGGATGCATGGGGTTGTCAATAGATACATTTTGTAAATTTAAATAACAATTCCTCATCTTCCAGTGGCATTGCATATGTGAAGTTTATGATCTAATCAGTTGTTTGCTACAAGCCTACAATGTTATTGCTATTAAAAAAATGGTACAGCCAACATGATAGATCATATGGTTAGTCACTGTACATTTTTGTTTTTCTGGTATCATATGCCATTTTATGATTTATTTGCTTCATATCTGTGAAACAAACACCCAGCTATTACCCTTTATTTCCATGTAGCTATCAAGTTGGATATTAGAAACCGTTCAACATATAGGCAATTCTTCTGACAGTGTCCTCATTTCATATTCACATGCATGTGTGGCCATGTAAATTATGGCAGCATCAGCTGTAGATCCCTAGTTTCTTTTTTTCTTGTTAGACATGGCATATTTTCTTGATGAAAATGGTAAAATTTTCAATCACAACAGAAATTAATCTGAGTAGCTGTCACCAGGATGAACGTAAAATTGTAAGTCTTCATTCTTTTGGATCCTGTATTGACGAAGAAGGAAAAATTGGGGAAATGGAGTAAAGAACTGGAATATCTGAAAATTACTGGAAGTGAAATGTATGCTATCTTAGTCCTATTACTATACCAATTGCAATATGTCCCATAAGTCTCAAATCAATGCTTAATCACTGATCAAAGCAGTCACAATGTCAATTAAGAAGTTCAATAATGATTGATGGTAAGACCTAAATTGGCTGCAGCTTTTGCTGCATCCGCTCTACGTTGGTATATATGAGCAGCTGCAACCAGAAGTATATTGGAAAGAGCCGCCTATATTTATGATCATCATGAAGCTTAAAAGTGGGATTTTGAACTCATTGCAAAGGTCAAATCGATACACTTTAACAATCAGATTGCATTGTTGGGTTTTCACAATTTTTTTTTCTTATCAGATGTGTTTTCTTAATTTTTAACTTTAAAGCTTCCCTCTGTTTCAATTTTTGACTTTCTGCATAACTGATTGCTTCTATTTTACATGATTCTCAGATGGATGAATTCCGTTTTCCCATTCTCACATCTCAATGGTTTTTTCCTGCGCTTGCGGCTTGGGAAGTGGGAAGAAGGGCTAGGGGGAACAGGCTATTATGTGGCTTGTATATCTGGTATAATTAGAATTGTCCATTCCTGCTTATGGACTTGTTTATACTGAATTTGTTTTGATGCATTTCTTCAATGAACAATTTCTTCCATGTTCCTTTTTCTTTGCTTAATTTACAGGGGCACAAAAAGAAAGACCTTCACAAAGTTCCAAAAATCCAATCGCTGTGAACATCGGGGGTGTCAAGTGCTTGGTCCAAAGTCAATACATCTCTAATCATGATTTCCTTGAGGTAGGTCATGACTTTATTTTCTAACCTTCTGGGCCCACAGTTTGTTCTATATGTTTATGAATCTAAGCAATAATCAACGTCCTCACCTCCGCATTTCCACGATTTTAGAATGTGAACATGGCTATTTAAACCTTTTCTCCCTCGTTGAGTCATGTGAGCACATGCCTCATAGAAGCATGTGGGAATTAGTGGTAATGGTAATGCAACTTATGAAATCACAGGGATTTGGTGTGATCTGAGTTGGTTAAGTGGAGAAGTAGTGTTGTCTGGTAAACCAACCCAACTCAATGACCAATCTCATGTAGGTAGTATAAAAGGATTATATATTATATAATTTAGTTTCTTTGATAACGATCTCCATATATTTTATCAATGAGCAAACCTAGTAGACTAAATGGGAAATTCCTTTGTTACAGAAATGAGTAGAATCATAGCCTCCTTGATTGTGAATTGATGTAAGTTGATCTCTTTGATATGGTTCCATGGTTATAGTAGAGTGGTTGTATGGAATCTTCTTCCATTTGCAATCTGTAGATCATTCCTTTGGCTATAGTAGAGTGGTTGTATGGAAATCTTCTTCTCATATACTTCTTGATCATGATATCTCTGATTTATATCATTGAAATTGGAAAGTAGGAAATGATTTGAATGGGCAATGAGTTCAACATCTTACAAACTACAGCTGGGGGGCTGGCTAATCCTACTATCTTTCACTGACCCTCTTTGCCATGTTTTGGTTTTTCAGGATGAGCTTATGGCGTGGTGGGGCGCAACCACCAGAGCTGGTGGCAAGATTCCATCTGAAGAAGATCTGAAAGTGAAACTTGAAGAGAGAAAGAAGTTTGGCTTTTAGGCATTTGGGATGGGTGTCCCCAATTTCTGCTGGCATAAACCATTTAAAAATATAAAGAAAATAACATCTGTGAATAGAATTTTTGAAGTTATCTAATTTGCTTGTATAGTTCAGTGATATTCAAGAATTTAGAAAATCATTTCCAATATAGCAACAATTTTTTTTTTCTTTTTTGAAAAAAAAAAAAAATTGATTATAGGGGTGTATTGGTTTTCCACGAATTGGTTGAATTTGAGATTGGAATATTGCTTGTTGTGTGTCCTTTAGATATTGGATTGAAGAAATTGACTTGAGGAGTTGTTTTGTTTGGTAAATTTAACAATCTCATATGATTTTTAATAATTTAATTTAAGTTTTTAAGTAAATTAAATATGTTTTATAAAATGATTTAATATCATAATTTAAAAATTAAAAGTAATTTTAGTTATTAAATTAAAATAATTAATTTATTCTTTGTCTTTTTTTATTGATATATATGACATGGGTTTATTTTGTATTCATGATTTATTTTTTTATAAGAAATATTTGTGATTATTTTATGAATTTATTGTTTAAAATTAATAGAATAAATATTAATCAAAATTATTGACTGTAAATATTAATTAAAATTGGTAAGGAAAAATATATCAATTTAATAATCAAGAATAACTTTTATGTTAATTTTATCAAACGATTTTTTTTAAAATAAGTTAAAAATATAAAAAATAAGTTTAAAATCTTTCAAATTCTCAAATAAATTTTTATTCTAAGAAAACATGAGGGGATTAGTTTCTCAAAACTTTCTCAAACAAACCCTGACCTTTTATATGATTTTGAAAAATGTTTTCATTTCTAAAAATAGTTTTTATTTTCTATTTTTCTTTTCTTCAAAATGCATTTAATTAAGTAAAATGAAAAGTATTTTTATAATATTTATCCTAATATGAAAGAAAATACATATTCATTTAAAATATTTAAAAATATAATAAATAAATAAATAAAATAATTAAATGAAACATTTAAGATAATATTTTATTTAAAAAATGTATGATGTAATATTTTATTTATATTAATATTTATTTCATATAAATAATATTCATCTTCCTTTCTTATTATCATTGTAAGTCCTACAAGACTTTTTTAATGTAATTTTATTTTTCTTTTTTATTTTAAAACTTTTAAAAAGGAATTTCATTTAAAAAAAATTTCATCTCAATTTTCTATAAAATAATTTTTTTAAAAAATAAATAAATAAAACTTCGTCCAAACAATTATTACTTTGAAAATGAAAATAAAAGCTAGGCTATACAAAAGAGGCCTAGATGTGTCATAATTCCGCAAATGCCCCTACCACGAAGCGAATCCCTCATCCCTGTATTATTCTCTCCATTTCCGCAGATTCCTCTGGTCACCCTTTCCTACCCTTCCAATTGTAAATTCCAATGCCTTGTCACCTACTCCTTGGACATGACGGTCATCCGGAACCTGCTGGCTTCACGTCTAATTACTAAATCATTCCTAGTCATTATTAGCAGATTAATTTTTTTTTATTTAATTTCAAATATTGTTATTTTAATGCCTAGAATATATAAATTTTTGTTAAAACACTATTTATTTTGGTTCATTTAATTGTTTAAAAAATCATTCTAAAAAATAATTTTTAAAAATTGTTGTCTAACTTTTATAAAACAAAATTATATTTGAAAACCTAAAATATTTTTATATGTTTTAAATATTTTTTAAAAATAATTTTTATATTTAATATTTTATTTTTAATTATTTTATACATTTGTATAATTATTTTAGTCCTAAAAAATATTATTTGAAAACGTTATATTTTCTATTTTTAAGAATGAAAAACAAAAAACCATTTTTTATTATCAAACATGTTTTCTGTATTTTTTTTATTTAAAAAAACAGAATATTGTTCTAAAAAACAGTTTTCTAACCTAAAAAATTTTAAAATATTTTTATTTTAATAGATAATATTTTGTTAAGACACATGTTTCATAACAAGTAAAAAAAAAAAAAAAAATTTAAGAGTGGTGGCAAAGATAGAGAGAAGACACAAATCTAGAGGGAGAATGGTAGGTATAAATTATCTTGTTATAGAGTAAAAATGGTATAAACCCCCTTTGCTTTGAAGTGAAACAAATTGTTTTATTATCCTTGTTTAGAACAAACTCTTTCTTTCTTATACATATTTTAAATAAGTGCATATAAGGTCTGCACCAAATGAAAAGGAAGTTTAATTTATAAAATGTGGATGATGATCCACATCCCTTTAAAATATGGCTGAAAGAATAGAATATTAGATATAGTTGGAGATATATATGCATTCTCTCTCTCTCTCTCTCTCTCTCTAAATATAATATCTATAATATTAAAAGGTCATACATAAATGATCTCTCTATACTATTCAATATAGCATCTATATTATTAAAAGACCATACCTAAATGATGGAAGATAGTACATTTGACCAAAAAATATATGAAATACTAATTATTTTTAGATAATAGTTTAAAATTTGTATTTCATAAATTTGAGTTTTTTATTTTATTTATTTATTTTATTATATGAGTATATGAAATTACATTTTTTCTAATTTGAATGGAATTTTCAAACCATGGCTAAAAATAATATATTGTTTGGAAAAAGGGTCATATTGACCCAAAATTCTATTATGGGACAATTTAGGGGTCTTCTTAAAATCCAAATTGGAGAAATGAAGGGTGTATATGGTAAATATCTTGTCTTCTATAAAATTCTAGAGATTATTGTATACAAAAGCTAAGCTTAATGTTGGCCCATACGCCTATAAATGAAACCAAATCCTCACATCTTCCTTCCGTCTGACATCCTCTCTTTCAGGAAAAAATGCAGCACCCAGCTGGTAACCCCTCCTCTCCACCTCTTTCTCTCAAGGCGGTAACGTTTTCCGTACTCAACTTCTTTTTTTTTTTTTTTTCCTTTTTTGCAGAGGGCCATGGCAAAGTCAACCTCACACTTCTCTTGGCTACGACTCTTGGATTCATGGCGCCCATGGCCGCCACCCTTTACCGCCGGTGCCGAAAGAATAAGCCGGAGAATGATCCGAGTATTGCTCCAGGGCTGGAGAGAACGGAGTCCGGCTATGCCGCAAAGCTGGAAAAGTTCTCCCATTACGTAGGTAAAGAAAACCACATCTGCGTCAGTCTGAAGATTTGACTTTGTTAAATATACACTTGTTTTAATGATTAACAAGCTTAGACCCTGGTGCACAGCAAGGCAAATGGGATTTGCAGATCCGGATGAGTGTCCCCAGTTATGCAATTTAGCTTATGATTATCTCAAGAAATCAAAGGGGTGTGATGAAAACATGTATGAGTATATTTCAAGTCAACCAGACGCCGACTCACTCTATATAAAACTGGTGGAGGAGCTTGACAGGTGCACCCTCAGCTATTTTGGCTTTCACTGGACCCAGGCTTCTCTTATGATCAATCAGGTACATACATGTATATTCAAAACAAAGAGAGACGGAGCATCAATTTCTCTTTGCTTCCTTCGTAAAGAATCTGAGCAGTTTTTGTGGTATGAGTTGCAGGTGTTGAGTGTGGAGTCTGATAAGCAGAAAACGAAGCTCAAGAACTTTGTGATGGCCGCTACAAGGTACTAATTAACCTGCGAATTCAATTTGCCTTTCTTCTATGTCTTGGTTTCGGAGAAGATGACTGGCATATGAACTTAATTTGTGAAGAGGGTGTTGTTTATTCCCTGCAGTTTATTCAGCCACTTGTTCGGGCTATATTCTACGCTTTATAAAAGTATTTGACACTTTTTTAAAGATTTCTCATGATGCACGTTGAGCTAGCTGGAGTTACACCCACTTTTAAGTTGAATTTGTCATTTTTATTATAATAATTTATAATTATTTTAGAATTATGGTGTTTGTTTTACGACGGAAGGAAAAAAAAAAAGTTTAAATATTTCTCTTTGACCGACTAAATTATATTGATAATGTTGATTTTGGTGCAATGATTCCAATAAAAAAATTAGAGAAAAACAAAAAAAACACACACACACATTTAATGATAAATTATCCCCTCACCATAAAAGGAAAGAAAACTTTTATTATATCTTAAATTAGGGTTACTATTTATATTAGTAATAAAATTTCAAAAATACCCTTGAACAGTACCATTGGGAGCATTGCTCCCTACACCTCCCAACCTATCGTTCACCATCAATAATAAAAATACAAGCTTAAATGACAAATATCGTCGCTCCATTTCGATATTTGTCCATTTTTCTCCATGTCTTTCAAGTCACATATTACAACATATAAATATCTATATATATTATTTTTAATATAATAGAAAATCTAAATATTTAAAAATTTCTTTTATGTCATTTTTTTGGAACGTCCTTCTTAGCTAACATGCCACTTTTTAAATGCAACGGGAATCTATTAAAATTGGTAATAATCATTGACACATTATCTAAATATCCATGTGTTGCCATTTTCATAAGTCAATATCAGCCGTTATCTCTAGACATGGTTTTTTTAGTGGTCCTCTCCTTCCTTTCAAAGGGTGGGGATTTGGTTATCCTTTCCTTGGAGTACTCTTTAATTTGAGGTATGTTTGATAAGGAAAGAAAAATAAAAATAAGAAATTAATTTTTTTTACATAAAGAAAATTAAATAAAATAAATTGTGAAAAGTATGTAAAATGTAAAAATAATGATATATTATTAGCAGACAGGTCATATCACAACTCATCTCAGTTTATTATTTAAGTATATCCATATCAATAATTGGGTACAACAAAGTCAAAAGGGTCATTTAAATACTTCTCCTAAATTCTGACTACTCTACCATTAATATTGAGTTGATTTTGTGTGGGTTAACAGGAAACAGAGATTTGAGAAGGTAACAAAGGACTTGAAGGTGACAAGGGTGTTCAATACATTGGTGGAGGAGATGAAAGCCATAGGGGTGGCGCCGTCCGGTGGTTGCACAGAGGTGATGATGCCAGTGGCCCTCAGTAAGAGGAGTCCTGTGCTCCTCCTCATGGGCGGTGGTATGGGTGCCGGCAAGAGCACTGTCCTCAATGACATTATGAAAGAGTACACTCACTTCCACTCTTTTTATTTATTATTTTCTCACTCTACATTAATAATGATCCCTGAGCTTATCTTGGATACGTGGCTGGCAGAGCATTCTGGTCAGAGGCAGCAGCAAACGCTGTGGTAGTGGAGGCAGATGCTTTCAAAGAGACCGATGTCATTTACAGAGCCCTTAGCTCTCATCACCATGACATGCTTCAAACTGCTGAGCTGGTAACTCTCTTTCACACGCACATTTTACTTTATTCATATATTTTTATCTAGATCACATCTTTCTATCATGCGAATATCCTGAAAATTTTGACAAATTTACTCGAAAATAGGTGCACCAGTCATCCACCGATGCAGCATCATCACTCCTTGTGACTGCCCTGAATGAAGGCCGCGATGTGATCATGGATGGAACGTTATCATGGGAGCCCTTTGTCCAGCAAACAATTGCCATGGCTAGGAATGTCCATAAATGCCGTTATCGAATGGGGGTAGGCTACAAGGTGGCAGAGGATGGAACTGTCACTGAAAATTACTGGGAACAGATACCACCAGAAGAAGAAGAGGAAGAGCAACAAAACGAAAATGGACATGTAGAAAGGAAACCATACAGAATAGAGTTGGTTGGAGTGATCTGTGATCCTTATCTAGCAGTTGTTAGAGGCATCAGGTAAAATTTTGTATGAACTTCAACATTTTTATGTTAAGAGGAACAGGATTGTCTGGATGAGATACATTAAATATGCCATTTTTCAGTTTGAGATGCTACTAAGGCAACTTAAGCTAGTGTGCAAATCATTCAAAACTGACAGGGTCATATATTTTATACTTGAAACAGGAGAGCTATAATGACAAAACGAGCAGTGAGGGTGAACTCACAGTTGAAATCCCACAAGAGATTTGCAAGTGCGTTTCAGAGATACTGCCAACTTGTTGATAATGCCAGGCTCTATTGCACCAATGCCATGGGCGGCCCACCCAGCGTAATAATGCTTAATCTTGTGCCTAGCTTTTTAGTTTAATGTGGAATAGACTCTACTGCTGAATGCTTATACTCTTTTGCTACATACTCCTTTGTTGTTTGTAACTGTCATTTACTAACTTTATTAGTACAAATTAATACAGTTGATAGGATGGAAAGATGGAGACAACAAGCTACTGGTTGATCCTGAACAAATCAAATGTTTGACAGTAGTCAGCACTCTGAAGGATGATGCAGACAACGTCTACGAGCTTTACACGGAGCCAAAAATTTTATATGAACAGGGTTCAGTTTGGAAAGACATTGTTCTGACACCTTCCAGGGCGAGCCTTCATCTGGACCTGAGGACGTCAATTCAGAAAATAGAAAATGCAAAAAAGTGAACGCCGTATGATCAATGGTGGTCGAACGAACTTTGATTTTACTGCTTCACTCCAATATTTGCTTGTACGTTTGGTATTATCCAATGATTTGTGCCGAGTACATCCTGGTTGATTCCTCAAAAGTAGTCTTTTGCCATATCTTCACCTGATTGTTGTGTCTTGTACCATATACAGTTAAATGATCCAAAATGCTGATTGATTTCCATAATTCCATTATACTCTGCAAAAGATAGTTGAAAGAGGTTTAGTTGTTGCCAAACGGATTCATATCAATGTATATGAATGAGTGGTTTGAGTATGAAGACAACAACGGAAGCTCAGTTGAGAGTTCAGCCTTCTTTGTTTGCCTTTCTTTATATATATTGTAGGGATGCTCGAAGCGGTTTTCATGTTTCACATTGGGGACACTGGTCAATCCAACAATGAATAAACTCGAGGTGACGTTCGTTACCTCTACTACCTCTGGCAACAAAACCATAAAAATGGGGATTGCCCTTGTTATAGGAATTTTGTTGGTGAATACGGTTTTGAAATTGATTTCATTACCGTACTCACTAACTATGATTTCAAATTTAAGTTTAAAACTGTAGTTGATACCTACACTTTTAAACTTGATTTTAAAGTCATAATCATCAACTACGGTTTGAAACTTAAATTTAAAATCGTAATTGCTGATTTTGAACTTGATTTAATTGCATTCAAATTTTATATATATATATATATATATATATATATATATAAACAACTTATTATATATTAAAATGAAAATGTGGTAGATTTTAAACTTAAATTAAACTTTCATATATATAGATATTATATATCACTTATATTATAGTATATAAAAATTAATTAATTAATTAATATAAAAAATATGATAATTCTAAAGTTGCCTTGCACACCAGTTTTTTCAATATCTTATCCTTAAATCAGGTAATAAAATTTCTGTTAAGACTCAAACCAATTAAGATAAACATCACTCATTATAGCCATAATGACTAGATCTTGATTTGATATAACAGTAAATCTCCTCCTTTAAGTTAATCCAATTATAATAAATGTCAAAAAATCATCCCCAACTATCATCATTTTTACCTTCTATTAAAGTTAAAGTTAGTGGGAATAACTAATTATTTTATCACAACTTATTATTTCTATTACAACCTATAACAATCATTAAGGTACTTTTATGCTTTCCATAAATAGGGATGGCAATGAGGCGGGGTTTTTCAAGTACCCGCCCGCTCCATCCCTAATAGGATAAATTTCAATTTTAATTAAACAAGTTTAGGACGAGTTTAAAAATTTTTTTAAAACTCGGGGCGGGTTTGGGTATTGTCTTGTTCTGCCCCACCCCGATTATATATAAAATTAATTTTTAAAATTTAAATTAAATTAATTTTTATTTTACTATTTTTAATATATAGATAATAATAAAATATTTTTTAATAAAATAAGTTATAAAAAATTATAATAATTTAATTATTTATAAAATATATTTATTTTAATGTAATTAAAAAAAATTAAGTGATTTTAAAAAAAAAATTCAAAAAAAAAAAAGTTAAACGGGGTGGGATGGGATGGAGTGGAGCTGGTATGAGAAATTCTCATACCCGTCCCACCCCGTTTAATTTTTTAAATGGGACATGAATGAAAATTATTTTGAATAAACACCTCTATCCCAATTCTACCTCGTTGTCATCCCTACCTATACAAATATGTCCATCAATACTAAAAATGTGTTTGTAAGTAATTTTAAAAAGTGTTTTTAGAATTTTTAACATTTAAATAATAAAAATTTTAAAGTATTAAACCAAATGGGCCCTAAGTGCAGGGTGACAACGTTTAAAGCTTTCTAAGGCAATGAGAAAACATGTTGGCCACTAACTCACAGCGAAGGAGGAAGTGGAGCACATCCATATGCCACCTCCCACACCAATTGTCCACCCCTAAGTTTGATTCTTATTGGCGTTGGATCAGCTTTTTATTCTGAAAAACATTTAAAAATAAACAAATGAAATATTTCTAGAAAAAAAAAATTCTAATTAGCTAATGTTAAATATAGAGACTTGAAAAATAGGATTGTGTGTGTGTGTGTTTTGGTCTTTTAAAAACTTTGAATGAAGTGTACTTTTCTAAATTTTTGTTTTTCAAAGATCTTAGTGGATAAATGCACATGAATTTAACAAAAATAATATCATACTCTAATAACCCCAAATAGCTTGGTGTGATATTTTCACTTTTTTAAATTAGAAAATAATTATAATGTCAATTTTTAAGCTTGGATTACTAGAATCTTGAAATAATGAAAAAAAAAATAGAAAAGGAAAAAGCAAACTAACTTAAGTTTAAATTTTTTTTAATTGTTTAATAAAAAAAAATAAAAGTAGGAGAAAATGAAAGATTAATCTTCATAAAAATTCTAAAAAAAAAGTACTGAGGAAAAAAATTAAAGCTAAAATTTACATTTTACTTTTCCTTTTTTTTTCTATTTTTTTTCTCCTCTTTAAGAAAATATTATTTCCAAAAAATAATTTTTGAATAATATAAGATATATTTATAATAATTTCATAATGAAAAATATCAAAATTAAATTAATTTTTGTTTCACATAATTAGCTTGGAGAATTTATAAAAAGAGAGGGATTTGGATAACAATTCATGACTTCTCATTTTCAAGTTTCAAAATCATTTTCTCACATTCCAATATTGGGCCATAGCCACAATTATTAAGATCCAATGGTACCATGTTTCCATGCTTAATAATTATTTTTGGGTAACTATAAGATGGTTGACAAATTGATTGTGATATCTTTGATGTTTGCTTCATGCCTATCTTAATTTGACTATTTTATATTTAAGCACAAGATTGAAATACATATAATTTAAAAAGCTTCAATATTTTTTATATATGAAATCCCCAAAAAAGTTTTAAATTTTTTCTTTTCAATATCTAGGTTAATTTTTTCAAAAAAAAAAAAAATCACCTGATAAATAAACTCCAACTCAAGCGAGATTCTTTCACATGTACATTAATTTTCAAAAATTCTTCAGAATATGAAAACTAAGCCGATTAACACTGGAATATCTTGGAACAAAACTATTCAAGAATAATTGTATTAGTTTCTCTTCGAAACCAATTTTGGTGCACGAAAATTTGATATTAATTGTCTTAGTTTTTGCATTCCAAATTATTTTTAAAAATTGATATATTTGTGAAAGAATCCATAAGTTTCATTTTATCAATGTTGGTTTACCTAGTGAAAAAAATTGAGAAAATTTAAGAAAATGTATGGAAGTGTGCTACTCTTTATTTACACATGTATCAACCCTTATTTAAGCCCGTGTCACCCCATATTTAGACATGTACTATTCATTTTATGGGAAAAAAATGTAATTTGTCCAATGAGTTCACAAAATTTCTTAAATTTTCTCATTAGGTGGTAAAAGGACTCCAAATGAAATAAGATTTAATGTATTGGATTTTTAAAATGTGTAATAATTTTTAAAAATAATTTAAAACTCAAAATTTGAACCAATTAATACTAAAATTTCTCGAATCAAAATTAATCCAAAATGATTATATCAATTTTTCCTCTACATACAATAATATTTCTTCTAGTTTTTCAACAAGGCAAACAAACTTAAAATCATATAAAGCTTAATATATTTGATTCATTAATGATTTTAATAATTTTTAAAAATAATTCAAAACTAAAAAGGTATACCAATAATTTAGAGAATTTAAACAAAAGCAGTCTAAAATATCATGATAGTAATTAAGGACTTATTTATCCATGTAAAAAAAAAAATAGTTATTTTTATTTTTTAAAAGAATTACACTTATTTTCATTGTTTTTAAAAATCGGATCGGACAATCGATTTAGCCATTTGAGTCGAGAGCTTTGAACCAGTGTCGGATCGCTGGAATCGGCGGTCGAACCAGAGAACCAGTGAACCAATTTAAGCCCAAATTCCTATGTCTTTCTTTTGATTTCCTTTTATTCCTGGTAACATTTTTCAAATCCTTGTTCATCATGTGATTATCCTTGTCCGCATCGAAATGCTACCATCCAAACAGATCCTAGTTGATTGATTTTTTCGATTTAGTCGTACAATTCTTTCTTTATGATTTAACAATAAATAATAATTAATGAACTTTACAAATTCATCTTCACTATTTATAATGTACGAATCCTCTTAATAAATCAAATGATTTGACTTTTTTATAGTTAAAAATTATTTTTAAAATTTTGAGAATAAAATTTTTTTAATCAATTTTTAAAAAGTCATTATATTTTTAATATAAAATAAAATAATTAAATTTTATATTGAAATTATTAGAAAATAAAAATCAAGAAATTTATGGAGACCCATAATTTTTTATATTTTTTATAATGAGATTTTTTTAATAAGAATAGAAATCTTCACTATTAAATTGTTGATTTCTCATCTTTAGTAGGTGAAGCTAGCTGTCTTCACGTCTTGACTTATATATAGAAAGGTCATTCATTATCACTATTTGCATTTTATTTTATTTTATTTTTTAATTTGAAATCTTCATATTTTAAAGTCACATGATTCGATCACTTCCTTGATATCGAAAAAATTGATTGTCGGTGGCATGATACCTTTTCCTTTGTCTTATCGTTTGGTCAAAATTATATTTGATTTTCTTGAAATTTAGTAATTTTTTTTTTAAAGAAAATACCCAATTTTCTCCCCGCGTTAAATAATAATAAAAAAATTAAATTTAATTGCTGTTTTAAATGAGAAGCAACCAAAGCTAAAGAATATGATATAAGTTATAAAATATTGGAAAGGTCAAAAATCAAGTCAGAATAATTACATGGTTGGTCCACTCAATAAAGAAAAAGGTGATTCAATAAATAAAATGAGTTGGATGATTCTTTATAACATGGCTTGTGGGTGTAATGATCCGAACTTTGAAGAATATGGTTTGGGTTTGCAACGGTGACGTTTTGGGACCTGCGTCATTGGAATCGGATTTTTTTTAAAAGTACGGCAATTTTAAAAAGTAATTTCTAAATTACCGTAATAGGAAAAATGATTCTGAATCGACCGTAGTTTTGTTCAGATAGGAAAGAGAAAATAATTTGTGAGTGAAAAATCGTCACTTTAAAAGACGATTTTCACAAAAAAAAAAAAATTAAGAAGTAAAAAATCGTCTCTTTAAGAGACCATTTCAAAAAAATAAAATAAAATCAAGTGAGAAATCGTCTCTTAAAGAAACGATTTCCATATAAAAAAATATATATGTGAGAAATTCTCACTTTAAAAAAAAAAAAAAAAACCAAATGGAAAATCGTCTCTTTAAGAGACAACAAAAGTGAGAAATTCTCACTTAAATTGAAAAAAAAAAAAAAAACACCCAAGTGTTAAATTGTCTCTTGAAGAGATTATTTCTATATAAAAATGAGAAATTCTCACTTAAAATAAAATAATAATAATAATAAAAAATAAAAAAAGCCCAAATGAGAAATCATATCTTGAAGAGAAGATTTTTTTTAAAAATGAGAAATTCTCACTTCAAAAAAAAAACCCTTCAAAAATCCACTTTTTTATTATTTATTCTATTTATACAATAATACAATTATTATAAATATATATTATAAAATTAATTAATTTTATTTATTAAATTTAATAAATAAATAAGATACTAAATTTAATATAAAATAAATAATCTATTATTTTTTTCTTTTGGAAATAAATAAAAAATTATTATCAATTTATGTGAAAAATGAGTTTTAAAAACAGTTTTTAATTTATTAAATAATTATTAAGTATATTATTTAAAAAAGGCCCAAGACGATATCCACACCACCTTTTAAAAGTGAGAAATCCTAAAGAAGTGTGTGGAGGGAGGGAAATGTATTATTTTAAAAAAAGTGACGATGGGATTTGGTTGTAATTTATAATAGAAGGGTGGGGCCATGTATGAAAATATCTAACAATTTCCCACTTGCGCTTTTTTTAAATAATATACTAAATAATTATTTAATAAATTAATAACAAATTTTTTTAAAACTCATTTTTCACATAAATTGATAATAATTTTTTTTAATTCCAAAGTAAGAGAAAGAAATAATAGATTATTTATCTTATATTAAATTTAGTAAATAAAATTAATTAATTTTATAATATATATTTATAATAATTGTATTATTGTATAAATAGAATAAAAAAAAAGAAAAAATAGATTTTTGATTGGTTTTTTTTTTTTTTTTTTGAAGTGAGAATTTCTCACTTTTAAAGGTGATATGGAAATCGTCTCTTCAAAAGACAATTTTCCTTTTGGGTTTTTTTTAAATAATAAACTAAATTATTATTTAATAAATTAATAACAATTTTTTTTAAAACTCATTTTTCACATAAATTGATAATAGTTTTTTTTTTTTAATTCCAAGTAAGAGAAAAAAAATAATAGGTTATTTATCTTATATTAAATTTAGTATGTTATTTATATATTAAATTTAGTAAATAAAATTATAATATATATTTATAATAATTGTATTATATAAATAGAATAAAGAATGAAAAAATGGATTTTTGAAGGGTTTTTTTTTTTTTTTTTTTTGAAGTGAGAATTTCTCAATTTCTTCAAGAGAAGATTTCCCACTTAGGCTTTTTTGATTTATTTTTATTTTATTTTAAGTGTTCTTTTTTTTCTTTTTTTTTTTGAAGTGAGAATTTCTCACTTTTAAAATAAATGGTCTCTTGAAAAACGATTTCCACTTGGACTTTTTTGATTTATTATTATTATTATTTTATTTTAAGTGAGAATTTCTCACTTTTGTGTGGACATCGTCTCTTCAAAAGACGATTTCCCACTTAGGTGCTTTTTTTTCTCAATTTAAGTGAGAATTTCTCACTTTTAGGTGCTTTTTTTCTCAATTTAAGTGAGAATTTCTCACTGTTAGAAATTTGAGGTTAATCCAACCTATGATAATCACCCTAGAGGGGGGGGGGGGGGGGGTGAATAGGGTGATGGTCTTTTTTAAAAAAAAAAAATTAAACTAAGTAAAAATAAGAGACAATTTATATGCAAGTATATGATAAGCAAAATAAAGACAATTGCATATAAATTAAAAGAGTTAGGGAAGAGAGAGTGCAAACACGAGAGTTTATAGTGGTTCGACACTTCCTTGCCTACGTCCACTCTCCTCAACCTCCTAACCGAGTGAGGGTTCCACTATCTTGAAGCTTCAACCAAGCTTCCAATCTCTTTACAATTGGATTATGGTTCCAATTCACCCTCTTGGACTTTTGGCTTCCAAGCACCTTTTACAATTCTCAAGAGATATCCCACTCTTGAAACTTCCTCTCAAGGTTTAGAAATGATTGATCTCACAAAATCCTAGTATTAGCTTTAAGCTCAAATGATACAAGAAAAACTAGGATTGAATGGTGCACTAAAGATATGCAAGTTATGAAACAATGGTGCACTCAAAAACACTCTTCTAAGGCTCAAATATAATCAAGAATGATTTGGGAAGGTTAAGCTAATGAAACAATGAAGATTGGAGCCTTTTTATAGAAGAAAAAAACTAAACTAGCCGTTGGAGGTTCGACCGGTCGAGCTATGGGTCGACCGGTTGACTAGCCGTTAGCATTTAATGTTGGCAGGTGACCGTTAGGCCTCGACCGGACCTCAACCGGTTGAACAAGCATTCTGGAAGAGAGAGAAAATTTTGTACCGGTCGACCGGGTACCGTTCATGGGTCAACCGGTTACTGTTCATACCCTCAACCGGTTGAGCTAGGGGTCGACCGGTTACTGTTCATCCGGTTCACCCGATTTAGCCAATTGAGTCGTTTTTTGCTCAACAACCAACTTTTCCAACTTATAACCTTTTAAACAAGTTTGAAACAATATTTAACACAAGGTTTTAGTTGAAAACATG